>NW_007728595.1:182644-183434 GCF_000696425.1 Galeopterus variegatus | reverse complement strand
GGGGAAGAGTCCAGGCTGGAAAGATGGAGCCCAGGAGGTGTCTGAGGCTGGGGAGTGGGGACAGATGAGCTCGTGGGCAGTGGGCATGGGGGGGTGACTCTTCCTCAGGACTCTGACATGGAGAGGCCCAGCTACTAGTCTGAAGCCCTGTGTCCTGAGGGCTGGAGCATATATGGGATCCCTCCTCACAGGCTGCTCGGAAGTGAGCACTGACCCGCAGGAGAGCAGGAGGGTGAGGTGGGAGGTGTGATACTCAGGGTCAGTAGTTTTTGAGGAGTTGTCTAGTCATGGCTGATGCCATGGAAAAGAACCATAGGCCACACTGTCCAAGCTAAGCTGCAATGTGTCATTATTAGAATAACAGATCTGTCCAGTGAGCTCAGGCTGGTCAGATTTACTGGATGCTCATAACCCCCTTAAAGACCTGGCAAATTCCTGTTTGCCTCCAACACCCCACACAGGAGCCATATCCCCTGGGAAGTCTCCATGCCCACAGGCCACAGATAACACAGACCTGTGGGCCCTGGGAGTTGGATGTGGATGCCCCGGCTACCAAAGGTGGCAGCAAGCAGCAGTTTGTTTATTCTTCTGTGCCTACTTGACTCTAAGCTCGTTGAGGGTATCATCCTAATTTCAGTGCCTAGTACAGGTTGCTCCATAAATATTTGTTCAGTTGAACTGAACCGAATATTCTTTACTTTTTTCATCTAGCATGTTCTTTTTAAGACATGTCTGGCCCATAGTAAAGGATGTTTAGGTGAGATCACATCTCTGGTAATTTGGTGGGTTT
>NW_007728595.1:180827-181804 GCF_000696425.1 Galeopterus variegatus | reverse complement strand
CCGAGTGCGCCACCGGGCCGGCCTACCCTAAGGACTTTTTATGAGTCCCAAGTAAGCTAATATGAGTAAAACCAGATGAGAGTCTCATTTTGGCCTTTCCCACCAGGACCAATCCCTTAGGTGTCTCCACTAATGGCAGAAGAGTGGTTACTTGGAAAGTATAAAACATCAAGTGAAAGCTGGAGAGCTATCAAGGACAGTTCTGCGGAGCTCCACGGGGTCGGGCAGTGACTTACACTTGCCCGCTACTCTTGGGTGCCCATCCCATGGCTGTGCAGGCTATAGAAATAATTAATGAAGACTTACTTATGTTTTCCCTTCTTTAAACCCAGGATGTGACAATTGGATCTTTTATAAAAGAAACAGGAAGGCTTATTTTTAAATATCCAGATCCTTAAATGAATTTAAAATAGGTTTTAATTTCAAAAATTGATTTGATCTTTCAAAGACTGCATCATATTGATTCACACATAGTGTAAACTGAAGCACATTGTTGTTCATCTTGGTCACAAAGGAGCCCTAAAGAGAATGGAATACATATTCAAAGGCTCTTTTTCTTCCTTTACTGTGGAGTGAGGGTTTAAGTAATGGAAGTCCAAGGCTAATTGCTAATTGTTTTATAGAGCTTTCAAAATAGTGCCATCATTTCCCATTAGTACTGGAAGGTTTTAAATACAGGCCCACTTAAAGAAGTGAGATGGATGCAAGGATTTTATTTCCCCACAAATGTAAAGACTGTTTCCTGTGAGATTAGAAGTTCAACATTTCAAAATCCACAACACGGTCTTAACTGCAGCGATGAACACTTGCACCACCACCACCACCACCATTCCACCACCGTTACCACCACCATTATCACCATCACCATTACTACCATTGCCAACACTATCATCACCACCACCATCATCACCCCACTACCATCATCACCATTACTACTACTACCACCATGACTGTTATCACTATCAACACTATCACCA
>NW_007728595.1:173550-179048 GCF_000696425.1 Galeopterus variegatus | reverse complement strand
CACCACCACCACCATCACCATCACCACCATCATCACCATTACTACTACTACCACCATGACTGTTATCACTATCAACACCATCACCATCACCACCATCACCACTGCCACCACCACCATTACCATCACCACCATCATCACCATTACTACTACTACCACCATGACTGTTATCACTATCAGCACTATCACCATCACCACCATCACCACTGCCACCACCACCATTACCATCACCACCACCATCACCATCACCACCATCATCACCATTACTACTACTACCACCATGACTGTTATCACTATCAGCACTATCACCATCACCATTACCATCACCATCACTACCACCACCACCACCATCACCACCACCACCACCACCATCACTGCCATCATCGTCAGCACCACCATCACCATCACCATCAACATTACCATCACCATCACTACCACCACCACCACCACCATCACCACCACCATCACTGCAACTATAACCACCATAACTACCACTATCATCAGCACCACCATTACTATCACCACCACAATCAGCACTACTACCACCATGACCATCATCACCACCACCATCATCACCACCATCATCACCATCACCATCACCACTGCTACTATTGGTACAGCATTTTGTGTAACATGATCTCATTTACTTCTCAGAATCACTGTATAAAGAATGAATCATTATTTCTCTTTAGTAAGTGCAATGGAATTCAGGGAACTAAAGTTAATTTGATGAATACTGTAGAACATTCTCATTCAGTCATTCATTCAGCAAATAATTATTAAGGCCCTCTATATCACAGGTACTGCTTTAAATATTTGGTCTATATTAGTTTTTAAAAATCCCTTGATTTAAAAAATTTAGAATATTAAGCAGAAAGTCAAACATATACTAGCATTCTTTTATAAAGTTCCAATGATCTATTCTTTATAAAAATGTCATGTTATTGAGCTATAACCCCCATAGTGACATGCACAGATATCGAGTGTAGGGTTTGATGGAGTTTGACCAACACACTGTCAGTTTAATTGTTGTTTCTTTTTAAGTGATCTCTCTTTTATCTCTTGCTGCTTTTATGATCATCTTTTTTGTCTTTGGTATTCTGAGGTTTCACAGTGGTATTTCTTTTTTTTTTTCCTTTTTGTCTTTTTTACTGACCGGCAACGGGATCGCAACCCTCGGTGTTTCGCCTGCACCGCGCTCAGCCAGTAAGCGGGAACCGGTCTCCACATGGGATCCGAACCCTTGGTGGGAGCGCCGCCGCACTCCCAAGCGGTGCACTCTCCAGTGCGCCACCAGGCCGGCCCTCACAGTGGTATTTCTTTTTGGTATTATTTTTATTTATCCTACTTGGGATGTATTATAATTCCTGAACCTGAAGATTCTCAATGCAAAAACTTTCTATTCCCCATCCCTTGAATATTCCTTCTTTTCAATTATCTCTTATCTTTTTCTTAAACTCTAATTAAATATTTGTTAAAGCTACTTATTTTACTTGACTTGTTCCTTACTCTTTTATATTTTTCTGTCTTGCATACTAGGAAGTCACTTCTATTTATTATTAGTTCATGAATCCTCTCTCCAGTTGCAAATACTCTGCTGTTTAAATCATACATTGAATTTTTTCCTATTATGTCTTTTATTTATAGAAGTGTTATGTACTAATCAGGGTTCTCTAGAGAGACGGAACCAATAGGATATGTATATAAACATATGACAGGCTATTTATCAGGGGAATTGGCTTAGGTGATTATGGAGGCTGAGGAGTCCTATTGCAGGCCTTCTGCAGACTGGATGCGGGCAGCATGGTTTAGTCCAAGTCCAGAAGCTTCAGAACCAAGGAGGCTAATGGTATGATTCCCAGTCCAAGGCCAAAGGCCTGAGGGCCAGGGGTGCCACTGGTGGAACCCAAAAGCTGAAGAGTCTGGAGTTCGGATGTCTACAGACAGGAGGGAAGAGTCTCAGTGGAAATCTCAGCTCCAGTGGAAATAGAGAGATTCACATTTCCCTCCATTTTTGTTCTCTCTGGGCCCCTGGTGGAGTGGATGGTGCCCACCCATACGGAGCGTGGATCTTTCCCACCTAGTCCATTCAGGCCCACATGCTAATCTCTTCTGGAGAGTACCAGAAGACCACACCCAAAAATAACACCATCGTACACCACACCCCAAAATAATGCTTTACCAGGCTTCTATGTATTCCTTTATCTAGTCCAGTTGACACCTAAAATTAACCTTCATGTTATTTTGTCACTTTTCATACCTCACCCACCCCTCCCCATTGTAAAAAATTATGTTAAAATACATGTAACCTAAATTTATCATTTTAAAGTGTACAATTCAGTGGCATTAAGTACATTTATAAAGCTGTGTGTGAAGGTTAATTCTAGATGTCAACTTGGTTAGATGAAAGAATGCCAAGAAACCTGGTAAAGCTATCTTTTTAGGTGTGTCCGTGAAGGCATTTCCAGCAGAGATTAGTATAGGACCCTGAGTGGCCTGGGTGGGAAAGACCTGCCCTCAGTGTGGGTGGGAACCACCCAATCCACTGGGGGCCCAGAGAGAAAAAAAGACAGAGAAAAAAGGTGAATCTCTCTCTTTATCTGCTAGAGCAAGGATACATTCTTTTTTCCTGCCTGTGGACATCAGAGCTTGAGACTCTTCAGCTTTTGGGTTCCAGAACTTTCACCAAGGATACCATCAGATTCCGTGGTTTCAGGCCCTTCAGACTTGGACTGAGCCATGCTACCAGCATCCAGTTTGAAGATGGCCTATCGTGGGGCTTTTCTTCACAATCGCATGAGCTAATTCCCCTAACAAATTCTCTCTCATATATTTATAACTTATCCTATTGATTCTGTCTTTCTGGAGAACCCTGACTAATACACCGTGTAGCCATCCCTACTTTCTAGTCCCAGAACTTTTCCATCATCCCAAATGGAAGCCCTGTACCTGTTAAGTAGGTGCCCCCCATTTCCCCTCTCCTCAGTCCCTGGGAGCCACTACTCTGTTTCCTATTTTTGTGGATTTGCTTATCCTGGATATTTCATATAAATGGAATCATATGTGTCCTTTTATGTCTGTTATCTTTTCACTTAATATAATGTTTCCAAGATTCATCGCATTGTAGCATGTATCAGAACTTGATGCCTTTTTATTGCTAATTAAGATTCCATTGAATGAAGAGACTCCATTTTGTTTATCCATTTCTCCATCCATGGACATTTGAGTTATTCTACCTTTTATCTATGGTGAATAGTTCTGCTGTGAACATCCGTGTACAAATTTCTGTATAAATACCTGTTTTCGTTCTTTTGGGTATATATGTAGGGGTGGAATTGCAAGGTCATATGATAATTCTGTTTAACTTTTTGAGGAAGCACCAAATTGTTTTCCACAGTGGCTGTGCCATTTATAATCCCAACAGTGATGTGTATGAGAGTTCCAAATTTCTCTGAATCCTCCCCAGCACTTACTTTCTATTTTTCAAATTATGACCTTCATAGTGAGTATGAAGTGTTATCTTATTATAGCTTTGATTTGCATTTTCCTAGTGACTAGTCTTTGCCATTTGTAAACATTTTTGGAAGTGTCTATTCAAGTCCTTTGCCTATGTTTTAGCTGGATTTTCTTTGTTTATATATTTTATATATTTTGTATAGATATGTATATTCTGGATATGAGACCCTTATCAGATATATGATTTACAAATATTTTCTGTCATTATGTCTTTTCACTCTCGTCCCATTTATCCCTTATTCTCTGTTGCTTGTGCTTTTGGTGTTTTATTTAACAAACCATTGTCATATCCAAGGTCATAAAAGACTTGCAGCTGTTTTCTTCTAAGAGTTATACAATTTTAACTCTTATATTTGGGTCTTTGATCCGTTTTGAGTTAATTTTTACATATAGTATGAGGTAAGGGTCCAATTTCTGTTTTGTATGTGGATATCTAATCATCCCAGAACCATTTTTGAAGGGACTGTTCTTTCTTCACTGAATAGTTTTACACCCTTATTGAAAATCAATTGACCTTAGATATGTAGGTTTATTTTTGGATTCTTAATTCTGTTTCATTGATATACACATCTGTCCATATGCCAGTATCACACTATTTTGATTACTGTAGCTTTGTAGTTAGTTTTGAAATTGGGAGGTTTTATGGGCTAAATTGTATCCCCTACTGTATTCATATGTTAAAGTCATAAACCCATGTGACTGCATTTAAAGAGATAATTAAGTTAAAATGAGGTCATTAGAGTGGGCCTTAATCCAATATTACAACACAGACACACACAGAGGGAAGACTATGTGAGGACACAGGGAGAAGATGGCCATCTACAGACCAAGGAGAGAGGCCTCAGAAGAAACCAACCCTGTTGACGCTTTGATCTTAGACTTCTAGCCTCCAGAACTGTGAGGAAGTAAATTTATGTTGTTTAAACCACCCAGTCTGTGGTATTTTGTTGTGGTTGCCCCAGCGCACTAATACAGGAAGTATGAATCCTCCAACATAGTTTTTTTTTTCAGTATTCATTTTGCTATTTATGATCCCTTGTAATACCTTATAACTTTTAGGATAAGCTTTACAATTTCTGCCAAAAAGGCCATTGAGTATTTTTTTTTTTCTTTTGGTCTTTTTTCGTGACCAGCAATGGATCGCAACCCTCAGTGTCGCGCCCGTACCGGACTGGGACCGGCAACGGGATCGCAACCCTCGGTGTCGCACCCGCACCTCGCTCAGCCATTGAGCGGGAACTGGTCTGTATGTGGGATCCGAACCCTCGGCGGGAGCACCGCTGTGCTCCCAAGTGGCGCACTGTAGCAGTGCGCCACCGGGCCGGCCCAAGGCCATTGAGTTTTTGATAGGGATTGCATTAAATCTTTAGATCACTTCGGGGTTTATTGCCATTTTAACGATATTAATTCTTCCATTCAATAAACAGAGAATGTCTTTACATTTATTTAGGTCTTCTTTAGTTTTTCCCAGCAATGTTTATAGCTTTCAGTGCAAATATCTTGGTTAAATTTATTCCTAGGTATTTCTTTTTAGAAGGTATTACAAATGAAATTGTTTTCTTAATTTCCTTTTCAGATTTTTCATTGCTGGTGTACAGAAACACAACTGATTTTTGTGTATTGATCTTGTACCCTGCAACATTGCTGAATTAATTGATTAGCTGTAGTATTTTTTGTTTCTTTTGTGTGTATCTTTAGAATTTTTTTTTAAACACATAGGATGATGTCATCTGTGAACAGAGGTACTTTTGCTTCTTCCTTTCCAATTTGGATGCTCATTTCTTTTCCTTGCCTAATTGCTTTGGCTAGAGATTCTAGTACAATGTTAAATGACAGTGATGAAAGCAGGCTCTCTTGTCTCATTCCTGACCTTAGGGGGAATCTTTCTTTTTTTTTTCAGTCTTCTGCCATTGACTATGTTAGCTGTGGTTTTTTTTTTTTTTTTTTTTTTTTTTTTTTTTTCTTTTTCCGTGTCCCGCAACGGA
>NW_007728595.1:122827-172981 GCF_000696425.1 Galeopterus variegatus | reverse complement strand
TTCACATAAGAAAACAGTTTTTAAAACAGAATTGTTCACATGTGAGTTTTAGTATGGAAGTGCTGCAGTGAGATGTGTTCCTCTGGGGAGGGGTCCCAGGGCAGCCCTGAGGATAACCAGTCCTTAGAAGGACATGGAGGCGTAGCAGCAGAGGGGTAAGAGGGCGCAGAGGTCAGTGTCCCCAGTGTCTTCCATCTTGTGACCAGCTGGCGCCACCTACTGGCTACCCCTGAGTGGTGTGGGAGGCCCGGCTCATCACTGCAGCCCCCAGCTGCCACTTACACTCTACCCCTACTTCTTTTAGGAACATCTTTGAGCCAAGTCCCCAGTGATGAAGACGTGTTGTTTGTGTGTCCTTTGCTGAATGATTTCAGTTTAACTCAGCAGCTTTCTACCTTAACTTTTATGCTATATTCCAATCAAATTGTCCTATTTTTAAGATCTCTTTACCTGCCCAGTTGTCAAGGTGACCCTTGACTCACGGCCAAACAGGCGTCAGTTGCTCCATCATTGCCAGCCTCCACACTGAGCTGGACAGAGGTGGTTGGTCCTGAGCTGATCCAGCCCACCTGCCCTGCCCACCTTTGGGACTGACCTTCCCAGTAACTGCCCATCATCTTCCTGGCATGAACCTCCCTCCGCCTGCCCTCGGCCGATTAGCCTCAGCATGTGTGCTCTGTCCACTGCTGGCTGTGCCCTTCTCCTTTTAAGTCTTTCCATTTTGGTGAGGTAATAATTACTTGACCCAGGAAAATTATTTTAACAGTTATTTGTCATCCGGGCCTCCTCTCTCACAGCTACAGTTTCTGATCCTATTGAGTAAGCAGAATATAGAATAATAATGCTGTAGTAGCTGACAAAAATGCAGCTGCTCATCAGGATTCCCCAGAGCTGTATGGATCTCTGTCCATTCCCAGCCCATCCCATCATAAGGCTCACTGTCCCCAACTCACCGTCCTCTTCTCATTCCCATCCCAAGGTCTCCACAGCAATCGCTGGCTCCCTTTTCCTCCATTTCCATCTATTTCTGCTTTCGGGTCTTTAACCTGCATCCATTCACTCCCAGCCAATGCATATATGCTTGTCTCTTGACCTAAGAACGTTACCACTTTGACTCGATGTCACTCTCTAGCTACTGCCTCGATCCTCCCTTAGCAGTCACGTTTCCTGAATACTTGGCCTATTCTCATGCTTTCCCTTCTTCACTTCTCCCTTTTGTTCAGCCCCCAGAATTTGGCTTCTACCACATCCCCTGGAACTTCATGTGCTAGAGTCACCAGTTAGTTGCCAAATGCAATGGATACTTGCAGACCTCTGTTTCCTTGTTCCTTGTGCAGAACTGGCCATTAATGACCACCCATCTATGAGATGCTTTCTGATTATCATGTCACCTCTTTGCTGACCCCTCCCAGTGTCCCCTTCAGTGGCTGTGACAGTCCTGGTGTTGCTCCAACGTTTGGCTTGCCTTTCCCTCCAGACACATGGGAGGCTGGCCTTCCTCATCTTCTCATGCTAGGTGCGGCTTTGGTGCAGCTATGTGGTTAGATCTGGGTAGTAAGTTGTGAGTGGAAGTGATGTGAATCATGTTGGGGCTGGGTCTGCTGCCCTGTGGCCCTCCAGAAATTTTTTCTCTCCCTCTGGCATGGTAGCAGTCCTGTTCACCTATCTCCCTATATGACTACAGACAGCAGAACTCTCCTGCTAACCCACAGTGGATTTATCATTTTGCAACAAATAAGCCTTTATTGTTTGGAGCCCCAGAGCTTTTGGGGTTATTTGTTACTGTAGCTCAACCCAGTTTATGCTGACTGATACATGGCTTTTATTTGTGCTTAAAGAAATAAATACAGTCATGTGTCACTTAACAAAGATATGTTCTGAGAAATGTGTTGTTAGGTGATTTCATTATTGTGCAAACATCATAGAGTGTGTTTACACAAAGTTAGATGGTATAGTCTACAACACACCTAGGCTATATGGTATAGCTTATGGTTCCTAGGCTACAAGCCTGAACAGCATGTTACTGTACTGAATACTGTAGGCAATTGTCACATAATGGTAAGTATTTGTGTATCTAAACATAGAAAATGTACAATGAAAATGCAGTATAAAAGATAAAAAAAAAATGGTACTCCTATATAGGATACTTACCATGAATGGAGCTTGCAGGACTGCTAGTTGCTCTGGGCTAGTCAGTGAGTGAGTGGTGAGTGAATGTGAAGGACTAAGACATTACTATACACTACTGTAGCCTTCATAAACACTGTACACCTAGGCTACACTAAATTTATAAAGACTTTTTCTTCAATAATAAATTAATCTTAGTTTACTATAACTTTTTGACTTTATAAACAAAATGTTTTCAAAAACTTTTTTTTTTTTCCTTTTTGTCTTTTTCCGTGTCCGGCAACAGATCGCAACCCTCAGTGTTGCCCCCGTACCGGACCGGGACCGGCTACGGGATTGCAACCCTCGGCGTTGCTCCCGCGCCTCGCTCAGCCAGTGAGCGGGAACCGGTCTGTATGTGGGATCCGAACCCTCGGCGGGAGCGCAGCCGCGCTTCCCAAGCAGCGCACTACAGCAGTGCGCCACCGGGCCGGCCTTTCAAAAACTTTTAACTATTGTAATAACACAGCTTAAGACACAAACACTGCCCAGAAGCAGGCAAGAAACAGAGCATGCCTGGGGTCCTAGGCAAGAGCCAAGAGTAGCATCCCCCACCTGGAAGTTGGCAAGGAGCATGTGGAAAACACCACTTCCATGTGATTACCCACCACAGCCACAACCACAGCTGCCATGCAGGTGGCCCAGCAGACACTAGACTGCAGTGACACAAGGAAAGTAATCAGCGGAGACTGCAAAAGAAGAGGACAGATTTCTCCTCAAAGACCACTCCAGAGTAATAGAAGAAGCAACTGCTCTACCAGATGACCAGACATCAATGTCAGGATACTAGAAACACAAAAATCCAAGACAATCTGACACCACCAAAAGAATACAGTAATTTTCAAATACCAGACCCCATAGAGAGGGAAACCCTTGAAAGCACTGAAAAGGATTTATGACCAACAATATTAAGGAAACTCACTGAGATACATGAAGTCTCAGACAACATAATGCAGCAAGAAAAAAAAAAATCCAGGATATGAAGGAGGAAATTTAAAGAGCTTAATATCTTAGAAAAGAATGTAGCAGAACTCACAGAACTGAAAGACTTACCCAATGAAATAAAAAACCCAACCGATAGCTTAAGTAGCTTGATAGAACAAGCAGAAGAATTTCTGATCTTGAAGATAGTCTTTTTGAAATAACCCAGGCAGACCAATAAAAGGGAAAAAGAATTTTAAAAAATGAAGAAAATCTAAGAGAGTTAGCAGACAACCTTAAGCACACAAACATTTGAATCATGATCATTCCAGAAGGGGAGGAGAAAGGAAAAGGCATGGAAAACCTAGTCAATGAAATGATAAAGGAAAACTTGCCAGGGAGAGACATGGGCCTTCAGGTCCAGGAGGCTCAAAGATCCCCAAACAGATTCAACCCAAAAATATCCTCTCCAAGACACATTATAATCAAACTTGAAAACCTCAAGGACAAAGAGAGAATCTTAAAAGAAACAAGAGAAAAGCATCAAGTTACCTATAAGGGAAACCCTATCAGACTAATAGCAGACTTCTCAACAGAAATTCTATAGGCCAGAAGAAAATGGGATGACATATTCAAATTACTGAAAGAAAAAACCCTGCCAGCCAAGAATACTATACCCAGCAAGGGTGTCCTTCAGAAATGAGGGAAAAATAGTGTATTTTCCAGACAAACAAAAACTGTGGGAGTTCACCACTGCACAACCAGCCCTGCAAGAAACCCTCAAGGTAATCCTGCAAATCTGAAAAACAGTAATCACTCATCTTACTAGATATAATTCCGTTAGAACTCTTTTTTTTTTCTTGATTCAGTCTTGGTAGGTGGCATGTTTCTAGAAATTTATTAATTTCAACTAGATATCTAATTTGTTGACCAAGAATTATTCATAGTATTCTCTTATACCCCTTTTGATTTCTGTAAATTTGGTTGTATTGACTCCACTTTCATTTCTAATTTTAGTTATTTGAGTCTTCTCTCTTTTTTCTTAGTCCATCTAGGTAAAGGTTTGTCAATTTTATGGATCTCATCAAAGTACCAACTTTTGGTTTCATTGATTTTCTCTATTTTTTTTTCTACTTTCTATTTCTTTTATCTATCCTCTAATTTTTATTATTTACTTCCTTTGCTAGGTCTGAGCTTAGTTTGCTCTTCATTTTCTAGTTTCTTAAGGTGCAAATGTGATTGTTAATTTGAGATCTTTCTTTTTTATTTATGTACCCATTTACGTTAAATAAATTTCCCTTTTAGCAAAAAATATTTTTAAGAATTCTGAAAATATAAACAAAAAAGACACAAACACATTATATAGCTGTACAAAAATATTTTCTTTATATCCTTATTTTATAAGCTTTTTTTCTATCTAAATTATTTATTTTTTACTTCTTAAACTTTTTTGTTAAATACTAAGACACAAACACACATACTAGCTTAGGCCTACATAGGGTCAGGCTGATCCATATCACTGTGTTCCACCTCCATGTCTTGTCCCACTGGAAGGTCTTCATGAACAAGAACATGCATGGAACTGTCATCTTCTGGAATACTACCAGAAGGACTTGAGGCTCTCCATGGTGTTTTGTTTGGTTTTATTTTTTCTCTCTCTCTCTCAACTAGAGATTCGCTTGTAAGCAAACAATGCACCATAAACATTCTTCTCTGTTAATGAAAATCTTTCCGTGTTGGGGTGATATTTTCAAACTTTTTAAGGAGCTTGTTGAGGTCTGCAAAAGCTTCCGCTAAACCTTTCACTGTGAATTTTCTTGGGGTTCTTTTTTTCTTCTCCTGCAGTTTTCTTTTCTCTTGCATCTTCTTCAATTATGCATTCTTGTTTTGGCTCCGACAACTCCTCATTAATCAATTCTTCAGGGTCCACCCTCTAGAGCTCCTCAGTGTCACCCTCATCCACATCCAGGCTAAAGTTGTTTGCCATCTGAACGACAGCCCTGTTGATTTTTGCAGCCTACTTATCCTTGGTGAATCCTTTGAAGTCATGGGTGAACCTCTTGAGTGTCTTCTTCCAGATGTCATTTACACATTCCTTGATGACATCACGCCCAAGCAAGGTTCTTGATGTGTCATAGATGTTATAATCCTTTCAGAATTGTATGTGTCTTCTCAGTGTCTTCCTCAGTTGTAGCAGTAACTGGGCAAAGGTACTCCTCAAGTATTAGGCCTTAAAAACTGCTATAACTTTTTTATCCATTGGTTGGATCAAAAAATTGATGTTTGGTGGGAAAAACACTAGTTTGATATTGAGTTGAAGATCACCAATAAAAAGAGGATGTGTAGGATATTGTGAGCAATAAGCAAAATCTTAAAAGGTGTGTATTCTCCAAGCGATACTGCTTCATTTCTCTGGCATAGTAATTTAGGAGTCATCTGGGAAGACAAGCTGGGTCATGCATGACTTCCTACCGCTCCTGTAGCACACTGGCAGTGTGTGCTTATTGATATGCTGGAAGGCCCTGGGGTTCTTAACGTGCCAAGTCACAAGGATAGGATTTCAATTTGTAGCCTGCACCATTGTCTCCAAGCAAGACTGTTATCCTGTCCTTAAAAGCCTTCAAACCTGGCACTGACTTGTCCTCCTTATGGATGAAAGCACTTTCAGGCATCTGTTTCCAGAATAAGAAAGTTTCATACTTATTGAAGATTTGCTCTAGCAAGTAACTTTATTCTGAAATCATCTTACTTTCCAAAAATTTCTCAGCTGCCTTCACATCAGCACTGACAGACTCACCACACATTTCCACTTTATGTAACAAACTACTATCTTGAATTGTTTAAATCGCCCAGAGCTGGCAGCAAGTTCAACATCATAGTCGGGTCCAGCCTTTTCTTTTAACATTGCAAACAAAGCTTTTGCTTTGGCTGTGGTCATCATAGTGCTGAGAGGAGTATGCGTCTATGTCTGGTCCTCAATCCAGATCACTGGAAGTTTCTCCATATCTGATATAGGCCCTTCTCAATGTTCCATTAGTCTCATTGCCTTCAGTGAAGCAGTTCCTTTAACAGCTTGCTCCACTTTGTTCTCGTTCTTCAAGATCGTAGCTATGTGGAAGGGGACATGCCTGACTGGCAAGCAATAACCATCACTCATCTTCCACCTTTGTAGTCTTTAATGACTTTTAATTTTGTTTCCAGGTCAGTCACTAGCAACACTAGCAGAAGATTTTGTACATTGAAGGGACAAAACATGGTGAACAAAACAACATGAGATTAAATCAGGAACAAGAGAAAATGATGCAGTCAAGAGACACAAGGTGTATGAAGCTGCTGCCAGTGTGACACGGCAGACCACTGTGCAGAAAACTCCTTTTTTTCTAAAAAGTAGGAGGAACACACTCTGAAATAACAATAAAAAAGTATTGTACTTCAAAAAGTTTGTGAAAGATTTGTATTATCTTTTAATTCTATTTTTCCACAAACTTTTTGAAGCACCCTCGTACAGTAAATACTTAAACCAGTAACCTAGTCATTTATTATCATTGTCAAGTATTGTGAAGTATACATAACTATATGTGCTATACTTTATATGACTGGCAGTGCAGTAGGTTTGTTTACACCAGTATCACCACAAACACGTGAGGAAGACATGGTGCTGGGATGACCTTACAATGGCTATGATGTCACTAGACAATAGGAATGTTTTGGCTCCTTCATAATCTTATGGGACCAGTGTTATGCATGTGGTCAGTCAGACTGAAACATTATTATGTGAGGCATGAGTATAAATAAATAAATGAATGAATAAACATATGCATTCGTTCAGGAAACATTTGTGTTTTTATGCTGTAGCTTGCTCTGACTGGTAGTAAGACCAGTGACGTTCCTGTCCTCACGGAGTTTACATCCTGGTAGGAGGACAGACTGTAAATAACTGAATAATATATAAACATTGCTCTTATGGGAATAAAGAGGTCACGTGACAGAGCGCAAGTGTGGCTGAAGGGGCTGATCTGGGACGTGCAGTCAGAGAGGGCCTCTGTGCCTGGGTCCTGAGGGATGTGATGAACTGTGTCGCAGACAGAAGGAACCTCAGGAACCTTGAGGTGTTTGGAAAACTGAAAGGAGAGTGTAGGCAGCCTCTTTAACCACACCTGTAGGTTTGCTTATGTAGTCCTTTCATTGTTATTCTTCTCAATGGTTTTAAGTTTCAAGTTTGATTTCTTTTTAGCCTAAGATTTATTGACAAGTATGCTTTTTTCTTCTGTTTAGAGTTAATGTTTTTTTTTCTTTTTTGGTTTATCCTTTTGTGGTCGGTATCAACTTTTACTGCATTGTAGATAGTAACTGTAGGCCATATGATTTCTGCTTTAAAAAACGATTTGGGGCTGGCCCCGTGGTGCACTCGGGAGAGTGTGGTGCTTGGGAGCGCAGTGGCGCTCCCACCATGGGTTCGTATCCTATATAGGGATGGCCGGTGTGCTCACTGGCTGAGCGCGGTGCGGGTGACACCACGCCTGAGGTAGCATGGGTGTAGACCAGTGGCTTTCTAAGGAAAGCACATGGAAGTACTCTGGCCATTCTTCCTCACCATGTGTGATGTATGGCCGGCATCACCACTGGACTCCGTATAGAGTTCCCACCAGGAAGAAGGCTCTCACCAGATGTGTCCCCTCAATGTTGGACTTCCCAGCCTCCAAACTATCAGCAATATATCTTGTTTTCTTATAAATCACCCAGTCAGGTATTCTGTTATAAGCAACAGAAAATGGACTAATACAGATGGGGACCCTGCAGAAGGGTTGAGCGGGTGTGGGGCACAGGATGGGCTCAACTGGATGTGTTCATTTCGCAATAGTTTTGTGATACCCAAGAGGAGGGTTTGAGGAAGGGCAGGATGGCAGGTCAGCTGGTCTGGAGGCCACAGTGAGGTCAGTGCAGAGCACATGAATGAATGTGTCCTTAGCATGTAGATGGTGTCTGTGGCTGGGCGTGGCAGGGTGAGGCATATCGAGGGGAGAAATAGGCAACAGAGTGGCATCTTGAGCACCTCAGACATTTGGAGTCAGGGCCCAGCAGCATGAGTATAAAGGAGGATGAGGAGCAGGTTGAGAGACGGAGATGAGGGAAGACAGATATTGTCACAGAAGCCAGGGAAGTGCTGTTTCCAGAGGAATCAGACACTGCTGAGCATCAGCTGCACGCTTTGCACTTTTTGGGGGGCTGTCATTTTGATTGAATTTGTAGGAATTGATGTTGAATTTTTGCTTACTTTCTGTGGCTGGGATTTTTCTTGCTATAATTCCAAACATTTTTTCCATTAAATAAAGAGGATTTTTGAGAGACCCCCCTCCCCCAACCGGGGGCACTTTTGATTACATTCATTAGCAGCTGAAGTGGGTACTAGAAATTAAAGTTATGCTAACGAACATTTGTGTGGTTGTAGGGGTGACGGGAGGTGACATCTACACAAGACACAGAACTTTTCTATCACCCTGTGGCTTTAGTATTCATGGTGCACCTTTAACCATGATCTGTGCCATGCCTGTTAATCACTACTAAGGACGGCATGTATCTGAGAGCCGACATCTACACAAGACACAGAACTTTTCTATCACCCTGTGGCTTTAGTATTCATGGTGCATCTTTAACCATGATCTGTGCCATGCCTGTTAATCACTACTAAGGACGGCATGTATCTGAGAGCCAGGCAGGAAGCTCTGCAGTGGGGACGACAGTCAACAGCCGCTCACCAGCATTAACCAAGATGAAGTGGTGGCAGACATACCAGTTAAAGTCTCATTTAGCATTTTTAATTAGCATCACCTTGGGTGGCAAATGCAGTTTGCATAATTCACGAGAGGGGTTGTGTTGGGATGGAGCACAGCAGAAGGCAAGAAGCACAAGCAAATTGATTTTCTTTTAGAAAATGCAAAAACAGCTGGTAGAAGAAACTGTAAAACATAAAATCACAGTTTTCATGTCAGAGCTTGAAAGGGCCTCAGAGAGCCATCATTTATCTTATTCCACTCATTACACAGTAGAGGACACCAAAGGGCTTGAGAGGCGATGTGATGGGTTGAGGTCACCCAATGTCCTTGAAGAGATCCTGCCCTGGGACTCAGGCCTGTTCCACCCATCCCAGCACAGTGCCTGTTCCACAGCCCATGTAACAGACATTTGTTCAGCTCAACATTTGACCTTTTCTTTCCACTGAGAGTGTTTTCCCTTTGTGTGGACCTCTTGTTAAGTACTCTGTGCTCATGTATTTCCCTCTCTGCTCCTTTGAGCAGGGGCCATGCCCAGGTCTCCTCCAGTGCCCCTCACATTGCTGTTCCAATGCCCATAGATCTGCCTGCACGAATAGGGCAAACTCTGACTTTGACCATAGGCCCCCCTGCATGGCCCTCAGTGAGTCCCAGGGCCCAGTCAATTGACTCATACTAGACCTGCAACAGAAGCTGGTGCCCTCCTCTGCAATGCTGCCCATGCAGGCCCAGGATGAGGAGCTGCAGGTCTGGGTGATGCCCAGGCCCACAGGGTGAGTTTTGCAGCATCAGCACATGCCTGCACCCTTTACCAATCTTTGGAGCATAAAACATGTGGCTCTGCTTCATCTCCACCTTCCAAATCTTAGTGCAAAATATGTTCTGTGGCCGATTCTACCTAAAGCCACATAGGGTCAGGTGTTCTGGGAAGTGTAGTTTCAGCTTAGTTACACAGACATTGTTCAAACTGCCACAGGAGGACTAGAAAGAGAAAGCAGTATTTTAGAAAAGATGGTGAATTTATTTTTGAATATGTTGAACTTGAGTTGCCTCTAGGACCCAGGAAGATCACTGGTAGACAGAGCACAGTTTTGGAATACAAGAATACATCTGGGAGATATCAGTATATAAATTGAAGCCATCAAAGAGTTAAGGTTGTTTCAGGGAAGAAGAACCTGAAAAGTTCTGGTAATTAAAAATCTATATTAAAGAGAGTGATATCACTAAGATGGCAGGCACATGGTCCCTGGTGTTGCTCCCACCTCACAAGAAACCAACTAGAAATAATTAAAGAACAAATTGTCATCCCAAAATCACCAGAACTCAGGGAAAGAAGTGGAGAGTCCCAATAAGCCTGCAAAGGTGTGGGAATCCATATGGGCAGGAGGAAGGATCGCTTCAAATAGGCCCAGCCCCTCCCCCAAGTTGGCATGGTACAGCTTACCAAGCCAGGGCACTGCTGTTCACAAGAAGCTACTTGGAGCTCGCAGGGGAGAAAAGTGCTGTGACTGCTGGGAAAAATGATCACTTCAGAACATCTCATCTTATTCTTCAAGTCAGCACAGCTGCTTGTGAAGTTTCTCTGCATCAGCATAGAGGAGAGTGTAGAAAGTGGGCTTTTATTTTCCCAGTAGACTGTGAGTCTTCACCTGGGCCTGCTCCATGGGAAACCTTTGGAGTTCTGGGGGTGCTGGTCCACCAGAGGTGCACTGGGGCACGCTGTTGGCAGCTGATCTGTGTCCAGTTTACCATAGGCACTACACAGTGGAAATGGGCTGGCACTACAGTGCTGTGGTGGACACAATCCATAGGAAAGACTCAGTCCTGGGCTGGGTTTATCTCACAGCTCAGTTGTTAGTGTGGAGTCCTTCCATGATCCAGAAGTGACTAAAGGGCCAACAATTAAATTCTGGTATGTGCATTAAGTCTTCCCCCAACTATGAAACACAGCAAGGCAGCAATTTAGCTCAGGCACTAGATTCAAGTTCTGGTCTCCTGTGATAAGTCTTACCCAGCCTGCAAATTAATGGAAAAACAGCTAGTTAGTTGTGCTGCCATATTTAAGTGGTGGTGGTGGTTGCTATAAATCCTCTACAGAAAGGAAAACAACTGCAGGCCAGAGGTAAAGTTCTGATGTTGAGCAGTAAATGTCTAACACCACCAAAGAATACCAGCATAGGCTGGGAAAAAGTAGTTGTCTACTCAGATGTACAGGTATCTATATACAGACAAAAAGGCTGAGGAAAAAATAGAGAAATATGACATCATCAAAAGAAACCAACAAAGCTCTAACAATGGACCCAGAAAAACAGCAGATTTATGAAAACTGTGAAAAAGAATTCAGAATAATTCTCCTGAAGAAGTTCAGGGAGTCACAAGAAAATATGGATAACAAATTAAATGATATTTAGAAAACAATTCAGAAGCAGAACAAAAAGCTAGACAAAAAAATAGAATCAATTACAAAAATAGAAATTCTAGATATAAAGAACATATTACCCGGATAACAAATTAAATGATATTTAGAAAACAATTCAGAAGCAGAACAAAAAACTAGACAAAAAAATAGAATCAATTACAAAAATAGAAATTCTAGATATAAAGAACATATTACCTGATCTGAAAAACTCAATAGAAAGCTCCAACAATAGACTTTGATCAAGCAAAGGATAACATTAGTGAGACTGAAGACAGAACATACAAAATTGTCCAATCAGAGGAGCAAAGAGAGAGAGAGAAACAGCAGCAACAACACTGAAACAGGCCTGCAAAAATAATGCTATATGATCAAGGGAAATAACCTATTCATAACTGGAGTGCTTGAAGCAGATGAAAAAGGAAAGGAACTAGCAAACATATTAAGGAAATAACGTTTGAAAATTTCCAAAGTATAGAGAAAGATGACAACATCAAGGTACAAGAAACTATGGTTTACCAATTAAATTCAACCCAAAGAGAAATTCCCAAAGTTCCATCATAGTCAAATTATCAAAAACCAAAGACAAAGAAAGAATACTGAAGCAACACGAATAGATTATTGAGACAGAAAATTAACCAAGAAACATCAGTTAGCCTTCACTCTAGACCAAT
The DNA here is from genome assembly GCF_000696425.1 of Galeopterus variegatus. Lineage (NCBI taxonomy): Eukaryota > Metazoa > Chordata > Mammalia > Dermoptera > Cynocephalidae > Galeopterus > Galeopterus variegatus. The sequence goes on along the minus strand of NW_007728595.1, from coordinate 161,033 downwards.
TGCACCTAATAGACATTTACAGAACGTTCCATCCAATAGCTGCAGAATATACATTCTTCTCAGCAACACACAGAGCGTTCTCTAGAATAGACCACATGTTAGGTAACAAAATAAGTCTCAACATATTTAAAAAACTGAAATCATATCAACTTTCTTTTCTGACTGCAGTGTAATAAAACTAGGAATCAATAACAGGAGGAATATTAGAAATTGTACATGGAAATTAAACAACATGCTCCTAAACAACAAATGGGTTAAGAAGGAAATTTAAAAAGAAGTTAAAAATTTTGGGGGGACAAATGAAAATGAAATTACAACATACCAGAACTATGGGATACAGCAAAAACAGTTCTAAGACAAAAAGTTTCACAATAAATGCCTACAGCAAAAAGGTAGAAAGTCTTCAAATAACCTAACATTACACCTCAAGGGACTAGAAAAACAAGAACAAATCAAACCCCAAATCGGTAGAAAGGGAGAAATAACAAATATCAAAGCAGAAATAAATAAACTAGAGATGTAAAAAAACCAATACAAAAGATCAATGAAACAAAGAGTTGGTTTTTTGAAAAGATTAAAACTGATAAAACTTCAGCTACACTAACTAAAAAACAGAAAAAAAGAGAAGACTCAAATAAAATCAGAAATGAACAAGAAGACATTAAAACTGATTCCAAAAATATACAAAGGCTCATAAGAGACTATTAGGAACAACTATACACTAACAAATTAGAAAACAAAGGATAATAGAATAAGTCCTTGGATGCATACAATTCACTAAGGTTGAATTATGAAGTGTTAAAAAACGTAAACAGATCAATAGTGAGTAGGTAGATTGAAGCAATAATAAAAAGTCTCCAAAGAAAATCCCAGCACCGGGTGGCTTAACTGTTGAATTCTATCAAATATTCAAAGAACTAACACCAATTCTTCTCAAACTTTTTCAAAAAATTTAGAGGAGAGAATACCTTAAAACTCATTCTATGAGGCCAGCATTATCCTCATAACAAAACCAGAGAAGGACACAGCAACAACAAAAAACTGCAGATCAATACCTTGATGAACACAGATGTGAAAATCCTCCACACAATACTAGTAAACTGAATCCAGCAATGTATTTAAAAGTTCTTTCACCATAATCAAGTGGACTTCATCCCAGGGATGCAAAGATGGTTCAACATATGCAAATCAATAAATATGATACATGACATCAACAGAATGAAGGAAAAAAAAAAACATATGATCAATTCAATAGACACAGAAAAAGCATTTGATAAAATCCAGCACACCATTCATGGTAAAAATACTCAATAAATTAGGTACAGAAAGAATGTACCTCAACACAAAAAAGGCTTATATCATACTAAATGAACAAAAGTTGAAGTTTTTTCCTCTAATATCTGGAACCGAACAAGGATGCTCACTTTCCCCACTCTTATTCAACATAGTACTAGAAGTTTTAGCCAGAGAAATAAGGCAAAAGACAGCAATATTGGACATCCAAGTTGGAAAAGTGTAAGTCAAACTACCCCTATTTGTAGATTACGTGATCTTATATATAGAAAACCCTAAAGATTNAAAAAGAAGTTAAAAATTTTGGGGGGACAAATGAAAATGAAATTACAACATACCAGAACTATGGGATACAGCAAAAACAGTTCTAAGACAAAAAGTTTCACAATAAATGCCTACAGCAAAAAGGTAGAAAGTCTTCAAATAACCTAACATTACACCTCAAGGGACTAGAAAAACAAGAACAAATCAAACCCCAAATCGGTAGAAAGGGAGAAATAACAAATATCAAAGCAGAAATAAATAAACTAGAGATGTAAAAAAACCAATACAAAAGATCAATGAAACAAAGAGTTGGTTTTTTGAAAAGATTAAAACTGATAAAACTTCAGCTACACTAACTAAAAAACAGAAAAAAAGAGAAGACTCAAATAAAATCAGAAATGAACAAGAAGACATTAAAACTGATTCCAAAAATATACAAAGGCTCATAAGAGACTATTAGGAACAACTATACACTAACAAATTAGAAAACAAAGGATAATAGAATAAGTCCTTGGATGCATACAATTCACTAAGGTTGAATTATGAAGTGTTAAAAAACGTAAACAGATCAATAGTGAGTAGGTAGATTGAAGCAATAATAAAAAGTCTCCAAAGAAAATCCCAGCACCGGGTGGCTTAACTGTTGAATTCTATCAAATATTCAAAGAACTAACACCAATTCTTCTCAAACTTTTTCAAAAAATTTAGAGGAGAGAATACCTTAAAACTCATTCTATGAGGCCAGCATTATCCTCATAACAAAACCAGAGAAGGACACAGCAACAACAAAAAACTGCAGATCAATACCTTGATGAACACAGATGTGAAAATCCTCCACACAATACTAGTAAACTGAATCCAGCAATGTATTTAAAAGTTCTTTCACCATAATCAAGTGGACTTCATCCCAGGGATGCAAAGATGGTTCAACATATGCAAATCAATAAATATGATACATGACATCAGCAGAATGAAGGCATCCCAGGGATGCAAAGATGGTTCAACATATGCAAATCAATAAATATGATACATGACATCAACAGAATGAAGGAAAAAAAAAAACATATGATCAATTCAATAGACACAGAAAAAGCATTTGATAAAATCCACCACACCATTCATGGTAAAAATACTCAATAAATTAGGTACAGAAAGAATGTACCTCAACACAAAAAAGGCTTATATCATACTAAATGAACAAAAGTTGAAGTTTTTTCCTCTAATATCTGGAACCGAACAAGGATGCTCACTTTCCCCACTCTTATTCAACATAGTACTAGAAGTTTTAGCCAGAGAAATAAGGCAAAAGACAGCAATATTGGACATCCAAGTTGGAAAAGTGTAAGTCAAACTACCCCTATTTGTAGATTACGTGATCTTATATATAGAAAACCCTAAAGATTCCACCAAAAATTGCTAGAACTAATAAGCCAATTCAGTAAAGTTGCAGAATACAAAGTCAACATACAAAAATTGGTAGCTTTTCTATGTACCAATTACAACATTTCTAAAAAAGAAATCGAGAAGGTAATCCCATTTACAATAGCTAACAAGAAAAAAAAAACACAACTAGGAGTAAATTTAATCAAGGAGGTGAATTATGTCTTCAATGAAAAGTATAAAACATGGATGAAAAAAAGTGAAGATGATGCAAATAAATGGAAAGATATCCCATGTTCATGAGCTGGAAGAATTAATATAATCAAAATGTTCATACTACTCAAAACAATATAAAGATTCAGTGCAATCCCTGTCAAATGACATTCTTCACTGAAATAGAAAAAAAAAATCATAAAATTTGTATGGAACCACCAAAGAACCCATATAGCTAAAGTAATCTTGAACAAAAGGAATAAAGTTGGAGACATCACATCCCCTGACTTCAAAATATGCTATAAAGCTATAGTAACCAAAACAGCATAATACTGGCATAAAAACAGACCAATGGAACAGAACAGAGAGCCTGGAAATATATCCATGCACTTATAGCCAATTGATTTTTGACAAAATTGCCAAGAATAGACATTGGAGAAAGGACAGTCTCTTCAATAAATGGTGCTGGGAAAACTAGATATCCACAAGCAGAAGATTGAAACTAGACCCCCATCTCTCACCGCACACAAAAATCAACTCAAAACAGATTAGAGAGTTAAATTTAAGACACCAAACTATGAAGCTGCTAGAAGAAAACATAGGGGAAATGCTACATGAAATTGGACTGGGCAACGTTTTTTGAAGAAGATTCAAAGACACAGGCAACAAAAGAAAATATGAAAAAATGGAATTATATCAAACTGTAAAGTTTCTTCACAGCAAAGGTAACAATCAACAAAGTGAAGAGACAACCTACAGAATGGGGGAAAGTGTTTGCAAATTACACATCAGACAAGAGACTAATGTCCAGAGTGTATAAGGAACTCAGACAACTGAACACCAAAACCCAGTTAAAAAATGGGCAAAGGACCTAAACAGACATTTCTTAAAAGAAGACAAACGAATGGCCTACAGGTACTTGAAAAAATACTCAACATAGCTAATCATCAGGGAAATGCAAATTAAAACCATAATGAGACATCATCTCACTCCAGTTAGAATGGCTATTACCAAAAAGACAGAAAACAACAAATGCTGGTGAGGATGTGGAGAAAAGGGACTCTCCTACAGTATTGGTGGAAATGTAAATTGGTACAGTCATTGTGGACAACAATGTACATTTTCCACAAACATACATTGAGTATGGAGGTTCCTCAGAGCTACACATAGATTTGTCTTATTTTACCTGGCCATCTCACTACTGGGCATATATCCAAAAGAAATGATGTCAATATATCAAAAAGACACCTGTACTCTTGTATTCATCGCAGCACTATTCACAATAGCCAAGAGATGGAATCAACCTGAATGTTCATCAACAGGTGAGTGGATTAAAAAGGGTAGTATGTGTACACAATTAAATACTATTCAGGTATAAAAAAATTAAATCCTATCATTTGCAGCAATATGGATGCAACTGGAGACCATCATGTTAAGTGAAGTAAGCCAGGCACAAAAAGACAAATATCACATCATGATCTCACTCATATGTGGAATCTATAGTAAATACTATTCAGGTATAAAAAAATTAAATCCTATCATTTGCAGCAATATGGATGCAACTAGAGACCATCATGTTAAGTGAAGTAAGCCAGGCACAAAAAGACAAATATCACATCATGATCTCACTCATATGTGGAATCTATAAAAAATGGGTCTCACAGAGTGTAGAGTAGACTAATAGTTACCAGAAGGCAGGAAATGAAGTGGGGTGGGGGAGAAAGGGGAAGAATTTGATTTATGGGTGTGAAGTTATAGGTAGATAGGGAGAGTAAGTTCTGGTGTTCTGGGCTGACTATAGCTAATAATATTAAATTGTATATTTCTAAATGGCTAGAAAAGAAGATCTTGAATATAATTACCACAAAGAAAAGATAAATGTTTAGGTGATGGATATGCTATTTATCCATATGAATCATTATGCAATATTTGCATGGATTAAAACAACACACTGTACCCCACAAATATGTACAATTTAAAAAAAAGAGCCTATATTAGCCAACGTTGCTGCATAACAAACAGCCCCACAATCTCATCGGCTTGCAAGAACACTTATTTCTAGCTCACGTGATATGTAGGTGGTGTAGATGAGGAAAACTAATTTTTTTCCTCAACCCTCATGAGTTCTTAGTTGGAACAGACCCCTTTAACAAAAGACAGATTAATAAGAAAAATAAACAAGTTTATTAACATATATATTTCATATATACATGGGAGACACCAGAGAATGAGTAATTCTCAATGAGGTGGCTTTAAATTCCAGCTTCTACAGCATCTTCAACAAAGAACACTACATTTTTAGAGAAGTTACAAGACAAAGGAGAAGCTGAGAAAGCAACTGGCAGGTAAAAGCTAGTTAGTAAAGCTTGTTAATGTGGATTCCTCTGATACCATCTCCAGGCAGATAGGGATCTAAAATTGTCTTCAGTGGGTAACTGTTGTTGTTCTCCCTGGTTGGGGTGGGGTGGGGACCTTTTATCTTTGTAAATCTATGTCTTGCTTTTATGTAAATAGAGGGAGACACAGAGCTCTCCTGCATCTTCTGCTTCTTAATTGCCTTCAGCTCAATAATCCTTATGCAAAAGAGGCGTATTGTGGGCTGGCACATTCTGGTCCGCACAGTGGTAAGGTTGGTTGCCCTGCTTGGCTCTGTTCGGCTTTACTTCCAATCTCTCCTCATTCCAGATCCTGACTGAATGAGCAGTCAGGGCTGGGGACATGCTCATTCTTGTATTTGCACAAACAAGAAGGCAAGATGGAATCGCTTTGTAAGCTTCAGTGTGGACATGGTGTATATAACTTGCACTAGTCTCCATTTGCCAAAGCAGGTCCATGATGTGCCCATATACTGACAGGGCAGGAGTTTACCCTCCCACGGCAGGGCAGTGATTAATTATACACTCCATCTCAGAGCCTAATTGGGGATGAAACACCCTTGAAAATGTTTAGAGGAAAGGGTAAGAGAGGCTGGAAGGAATCCACAAAAGAGCAGTGTGCTTAAATTAAGGGGGAGAGAGTTCATGAAGGTGACTCGCCTCCTGGGAGCCAGAAGGCAGGTAGGTTGGGGCATTGGTAGGAGCAGAGGGTGTGAGGATCCTGGCGGTGGGTGAGGAGCTGCTGACAGCAGTGCGGGCCTGAGGATTGAGTCCCAACACAAATGTCATATGCTGTGAAATGTGCCCGAGGGTGGCCTTAATGCATTAGCGTTAGTCCTGGGAAGAAATCTAGGCATTAAATGATTACTTAACTGAATATGAGTTGTAAATAATTGATATCTCCCCCAGGCTATAATTTCCAAAGGAACCCGTTCATTTTCTTATTAATGTGTGGAATAGAGGAGGAGGAACTGAGTAGACGTAACTGAATATGAGTTGTAAATAATTGATATCTCCCCCAGGCTATAATTTCCAAAGGAACCCTTTCATTTTCTTATTAATGTGTGGATTAGAGGAGGAGGAACTGAGTAAAGACATTGACTTACTCAGGAACACCTTCAATCACTGCTTGGAAAGAACTGTGAACACTCACGAACCATGTCATACGCTTGTTCACAGGTCCTGCAACAAAGAGTTAAAATTAAAGGAGCTGTTTTTGCAAAGAGTGGGCCAGGACAATCCCATGTGGAAGACTGGGAGGGAAGGATTGTGCAGAGAGCTGTGGGAGGAAGGGTAGGAATTCAGAAGGCCTCGCTTCCCTGGCTGCAATCCTAAGTTCACTGGGAGGTGTTGGGGCTGTTGAGGAAGGTGCCCTGGTGGAGAGACGTTACATGTCAGGGATTGGCAAATTTTTCTGTAAAGGGCCCAGAGTAAGCACTCCAGTCTCTGTGGGCTGTACGGTCTCTCTCTCATGCAGGGCCATACTCAGTTTTGCTGCCGTAGCTCCAAAGCAACCATACACCACACATAAATGAATGGGCATGGCTGTTTTCCAGTAACAACTATTCACAAAACACGTGGTGGGCTGTGTGTGGTTTGCCAGCCCCTGTTCTAGGTGCATGAATGAGGCAACAGCACATAGGAGGAGCCTGGAGGGATGGGAGCTAGGGTGGAACTCCGGACTGAAGACTCTAGATGGTCCCAGGAGGAGGTGTCATTGTGGATCTGGCACATAATGGGGGTGTGGGGGGCCCTGCCCATCCTCTGTCACTTCCTTTGGGCCTGCAGGTGTCTCCTAGCCCCTGGGGCAGCCTTGCTGCTAGGTGGCTATAAGTGAAAGACCACCTGCAGCCCCAGCTATGCCATTGCTGAACTCTACCCAGCACCATCTCCCAGGAATTATTGCTGATGGCACTGCCCCTGGAGGGCTGGTGTCCCCAACCCTCTGGGACAGCCTGACACAGCAGGTGGGTGCCTGGGCTGGCATCCTCTCTCCTGGTAACTTGCCCCAGCCTGGTCTGCAAAGGCCCACCTCCAAATCTGGGCCACCCTGGACGACTCTCCTCTGGAGAGTCAAATCCTGCCCTTAACCCACCCTCACAGTTAGAGCCTGAGGAGCAGGGCCAGGGATGGGGAGTCTGGGCCAAGTCTAGGAGTGGGGCTGGGCCACCTAAGGGCCATAGAATGAGAGGCCACAGAAGGTCTAGGGACACTCCTGGGGACAGTGAGCCTCAATGCCTGTCCCTGCAGGACTCCACCGGGGGGCCTCTGCCCTGTCCCATCCCACTCCACCCCTCAGGAGCTCAGCATGTGCCTCTGGGACACACAGGCACACAGCTCTTCCCAGGTCTGTCGGCTCTTCTGGCCCCTCCAAGGAGACATCTGCCTGTGGAGGGCTGGGTAACAGCCTGATAACTTGCAGGTGACCCCGCCGTACCAGACCTACCAGTGGTTCCAGCCCCATGAAACAAATGGAAACAGAATTTCCCTGGGGAAATGCACTTTCTGCAGCCTCTCTCATCACTCAACCTCTCTTCCTGGACTAAAATCCTCACTTTGGTCTAAGGTGACACACTCAGTAGGTGTCATTGGACACAGTTCACAAAGGAGGAAACCAGGGTATCAGCGCACAGACAACTGGCTCAAACCTCACAGAGAGCAAGTGGCAGGTCCGTTATTCGTATCTGGGCTTGTCTCACCCTCTGTCTAGGTGACCATGTCAAGCAAAGTGCTTGAGACCCGAACACCCCGCCTTCCAACACCTGCCCACAGAAGTGGGAACATCGATTCACCCCTAAGTTGCATGGCGCCGGCTGAGGTATGGCTCTGAGGTGAGCAGCAGCTGTGGTTGGAGCTGGGCTTGCAGGGTTGGTATTTCCACGTGGTTGGGGGGATGTGGGATGGAAGAGGAATGACTGGGATACCAGCTGCATGACAGCCCCCTGCTACAAAGACTGCACCTCCCATCACACCTACAGAAAGGGCGGGCCCAGGCAGCCACACTTGTCCCAAGTGAGGGGGCATTGCCACTCAGGACTTTAAGGAGATGCAGAGTGGTCATTTGAGAATAATCAAAGCCACTCCATGAAAAAGAACTACATACAGTTTACTACAGAACCAACTTGCACATATGTGTGTGTGTTATATGATACATATGTGTGTGTATATATATATACAGATACATATGAGTGTGGATGTGCTGCATATGATATATATGTCTATGTATATACACACATATATATGAGATAATATGGCATATATGTATGTCTCATATGCAGCACAGATATACACATATATACACACACACATATATATCATATGCAGCACATTCATACACACACATATCTGCATATGTATTTATGCACATCCATATATATGACATGACACATACACCCTTGGTGTTGTGCTTCTCGCTGTAAAGGTGCTGCACCTGGCCATGCTGTTGCTGGTCCCCATGGGCATCTGGGACATGGCACAGTCTTCCTCTTATTGCACACAGTCCCCACCTCTCCATGTTCCTGGCCCATGCAGTAAGTACTGAGTCTCCATCACTTGTAATTCTAAGTTTCAGGTGATAGCTTATTCTAATGTGAAGATTAGTGAAAATGCTGAGATGGAAAGGGATTTATATTCCTTCAAGGCTTGCTCTACAAAACTGTGCTACAGCCTTCTGTTACCTGTTTCCCTCCATGCCCATCACTTCCTATATGGCGGTAGCTAAGATGTATTTGGTGACTTGCTTTTCATAGGAGGGAAACATGCTCCAGACATGTTAAAAATCCCTCCATCATGTAGTGGTGCTCTCCTGCCATCAGCACCGTGCACCCCTGTCCTTCAGCCAACTATGCAGCCCAGGGCCTTGATAGTTCGCCTCCTGTTCCTGGCTTGTTCACCTCCTATTTCTTGTTAGTTCACTGCTTCTTCCTCCTACACCCACGGGCGATGTTCTAAACGTTTGGCAGCATGGATGGCTGGACTCAATCCACCAGAAGGATTACAGACCTGTCAGAAGGGATTGACCAATGAGTACTGGCTGGATTGGTTGGGCCTCCCCATGGGGCATTTGTCCATTCACACTTCTGGAAACCCATATGTCCGCCCACCTACTCACCCCACAAGCATTTATTAAGCACAATGTAATAGGTACGCATTTGCTCTACGGCATTAGACTATGAGCAATGGCATGCTTCTTCATGTGTTGGAATCAAATTAGAGTTGGCTCTAAGTGAATTGCTGGAAAATTCAATGTTGGCCATATTTGAAGTGGGGTTCAAGTTATCACCTCTGTTTATTTTTAAGGGTTCTGCAGAGGTTTGCAGACCAGCACGTCTGTGGAAGGGCCTCCACCTGCTTCTGACATTCACACTCTCCTAGCTGACACATCCACTAGCAGCTGGAAGCTCAGCTGCACCAAGCCTGACCTCTGAGCCCTGTACTGTGGAGGCTCCCAGATCTTGGGACCAGGCTCCAGACATCTACCATGTCTCTGGCTCTCCCAGAAGCCTACAGCCCTTCTGTTTTCTTTGCGAGACTCCATTCCTCACTTTAAATCCTTCAAACCGTTCTTCTCACAGACCACCTCCTTTCTTCTACAAGGTGTGGCCTTAGAATACCACATCTTCTAAATTTTACCCTGGACAAATAGCATCCTCGTTTTGCCTGGTTACTTGAGCAGGTAATAAACATGTCCCTCATTCTTGCCAATAATTTCATATACAGCAGTTCCATACTCAGATACCACAGGGCTAGGCAAGTCATACAAACTAGTGCTGTACCTGGTGTAAGGTGATAAGGAGCAGTGGTGACTGTGGCTAGCTGGTAAGTACACACCATGCCCAAAGTCATTGCAATTCAGCTCCTTAAAAATTCTGTCCCAGGCTAAACAAAACCCATTTGTGGGCAAAGCTGAGTCCATGGACTACCTCCCTCTGCCCGCCCCCCCCCGCCTTACTTACAGAAAAATAAGATGTGGTGAATTTTCCCATCATGTTATACTCCCACAACTGTGTGGAAAATTCACCGTCTTAACCTCTCCCTCCAAATGCAACTGTGTGATCATTTCTTCTCTGTGGTGTCTAACTTTGGGCCTCAGTAAAATTGTAAATCTACGGTTCAATCTCAGTTCACAAGATTCCCTTTCTGACCTTTCTTTTCTTTTCGTTTTAATTTTCTTTTTCTTTGTAATAGGCAAATAAAAATTGTATATATTTATGGGGGTACAATGTGAGTTTCAATACATGTGTGCATTGTGAAATGAGCAAATCAGGCTAATTTGCATATCCATTCCCTCACATACTTATCATTTCTTTGTGGTAAGAACATTTAAAATCCACTCTTTCAGTAATTTTGAAATATACAACACATTATTATTAACTGTAGTCATCTTGCAGTGCAAGAGGTCACCAGAACCTATTCCTCCTGTCTAAGTGAAACTTTGTATCCTTTGACCAACATCTCTCCTTTCTCCAGCCAGTGTCCCCTCTTCTTGCAGTCCCTGGTAACCACCATTCTACTCTATTTCTCTGAGTTTAACTTAATTAGATTCCACGTGTAAGTAAGAGATCATGTAATATTTGTCCTTCTGTGCCTGGCTTATTTCCCTTAGCATAACATCCACTGGATTTATTTATGTTATTGCAAATGACAGAATTTCATTCTTTTTAGAGGCTGAATGTCAGGTCTGCCGCTGGCTGACCTGAACAGCCCTAGCTTTGTTCCTTTTGGTGGGTGAACAAATGGCCCGGATTCCTCTTTCCCTCCTGTCCCCTTTGGAAGGAGACGGGGGAAGAGAGCTGTGAAGAGAGGTGAGCACAGCCGCCGGCCCCAACCAGCCCGTTAAAGGACAGTCAGAAGCCGCAGGGGTTCTGTTGAGCAGTTCTGTTTATTACCACACAAGCACTTGCTTTTAAAGGCAAATGGGGAAGGGAGGTTTTTACATCCTCCAATCAGCTTAAAGGTTACTAGAGCATGCATCCTGTCTCAATGCCTAGCTATTGCAATCACACAGTGTTCACGAGCGCGGAAGTGCGTATTTGGCCAATAAGGTCTAAGACAAGGTTCCTGCAGACACTCCCACCCTACTTCCTCCCGGCCGGTGCCATCTTAGGCTGCCACATTAATACGCCCATGGTCCCATAATGGCGCCACTTGTAATGTCACTTAAGGTGGCATTAGTTTTTAAGGCCCGACAGCTGAATAGTATGCCATTGGTGTATATATCCCTCACATCATTTATTCATTCATCTGCTGATGGACACAGGTTGATTTCATTCCCTTGCTATTGTAAATAATGCTGCAATTAACATAGGAATGTGGATATCTCTTAGACTTACTGATTTTGATTCCCTTGAGTATACCCAGAAGTAGCATTGCTGGATCACATGGTAGTTCTATTTTTAGTTTTTTGAGGCACTTTCATACTCTTTTCCAAAATGACTGTGTTAATTGCACTCCCACCAATAGTGTGCGAGGGTTCCTTTTCTCCACATCCTCTCCAACACTTATCTTTCATCTTTTTTATAATAGCTGTTCTAACAGGTGTGAGATGATATCTCATTGAGGTTTTAATTTGTATTTCCCTGGTGATTATTGATGATGAGCATTTTTTCATATATCTGTTGGCCATATGTATGTCTTCTTTTGAGAAATGTCTATTCAGGTCCCTTGCCCATTTTTTTTTTTTTTTTTTTTTTTGTCTTTTTCGTGACCGGTAAGGGAGCAGCCCTTGGCTTGGTGTCGCCCGCACCGCGCTCAGCCAGTGAGTGCACCGGCCATTGCTGTATAGGATCCAAACCCACGGCAGGAGTGTTGCTGCGCTCCCAGCGCCGCACTCTCCCGAGTGCGCCACGGGGCTGGCCCCCTTGCCCATTTTTTAAATTGGGTTATTTATTTTCTTGTTATTGAGTAGTTTGGGTTCCTTTTATGTTTTGGATACAAGCCCCTTATCTGATGTATGATTTGAAAATATTTTCTCCCAGTCTGTGAGTTGTCTCTTCACTCTCTTAATTGTTTCCTTTGCTGTACAGAAACTTTTCAGTTTGATGCAATCCCATTTGTTTATTTTGCTTTTTTTTGCCTATGCTTTTGTGGTCCTATCCAAAAAATCATTGCCCAGGCCAACGTCATATAGCTTTTCTCCTCTGTTTTCCTTCAGTAATTTTACAGTTTCAGGTCTTACTTTTAATACTTTAATACATTTTGAATTGATTCTTGTATGTGGTAGAAGATGAGTCCATTTTCTTTCTTCTGCATGTGTATATAATGTTTTCCCAACACCATTTATTGAAAAGACCATCCTTTCCCCATTGTATGTCTTTGGAACCTTTGTCAAAAGTCAAATTTTCTTTCTTCTGCATGTGTATATAATGTTTTCCCAACACCATTTATTGAAAAGACCATCTTTTCCCCATTGTATGTCTTTGGAACCTTTGTCAAAAGTCACTTGACCAAAGATCAGTGGGTTTATTTTGGGTCCCTGCTAAGACCCTGCTGCCCCCTCCTTAACCTTGCTATACACTGCATGGTGCTGTTTCCTGCTGAATGAATCCTACCTGAATGGATCTTACCTGCTCACTTCTCCATGCCTCTACTTCTGCTTCTCCCCCTTTCTGGACACCCTTCATCCTTGTCCATTCGATGTTGCCTTCTAGCACATAGTTCCACATCACCTCCTCCTTGAGACTGTCCCTGCTGGAGATGTCCCTCCTCCTTTAGTTCCAGGGAGCCATATACTCATCTCCGTTAATTAAAAATATGTATTTTTATAGTAGAGGGACTCCTGCAGAAACAATATGCCAGCCAACCTTTGTCACTCAAACCCATCTCCCCAGGAGCACATCTTGTGATCGTAAAGATGCTTGTTTTGATTTCTAATAGACCATCAAGGCAGAGACACTGTCTGCAATGCTAAAATCCCTGGGTGGAACAGTGGGATTTGACAAGTTAGTTGGCCCTCCGTTTCTCAGATCAGGATGTCCAGAGCCAATCAAGTTTCAGGGTAATTGAACTGCTCTTTCTAATAACTTGGTGCATCACCTCTGGTAATTGGTTTTCCAATACCAATTAATTAAACATTTATATCTGAAAAGAAAATTTAGAAAATTCTCTTGAATATTGCTTGTTTACTTTTTTTGAAGACGAGAGATTTAACCATTTCTATATAGGCTGAAATTATTCTTTGACTATTTAATATTCTGTCGAATTGAATTTTTCATCTTTAATTTCTGCCCTTTTATTGATCCTGCACGCTGCTACCGTGTTCACTTTCCTGGCATTTTAAAATTTAAACAAAATATGTGTTCTGTTATAAAAGTGACAGATGTTCATTATAGAAGCTACCCACAGTATAGAAAAGTAGGAGCAATAGATTTTAAAAAATCACATCCAGAGATAATATCTGTTAAAAACTCTGGTCAATTTTCACAGGCAATAGTCATATGTTTAGTTTGCTGGTTTGTATGGAAAGTATGAGATACTTTCATGTCACATCCTGCCCCAAAGTATTCTCTAAATTGGTGTATGCAAACTTATTTCTTAGTCTAGCAGTGCTGCCCATTGGAAAACTGGCCCAACCCAGTATACCTCTCTGACCTTTTTTCCAGCATGTGCGTATATGTGCATGCTCCAAATCCAGGGCCTTGTGTTTTCATTCACTCATTCATTTATCCACCATTCAGTCAACAAATGTTTACTGAGCACCTACCATGTGCCAGAAGCTGGGCATCTAGCAGAGAATAGGGCAGACAAAAATCACTTGCTCTCATGGAACTTATATTCTACCGTGGGACAATAACTACAGAGCAAGATTTTAGATGGTAATTCATGCTATAAAACAGGGGGAGCATTGGAGAGAGACAGAGTAGAAACTGGCTCTTTCATTTATGGTCATCCAAAAGGCTGGCTGGTGAGCAGAATCCCAAATGAAGAAAGAGGGTGATTCCCAGCAGTGTTTGTGCAGAGTTCTTTCTGCTCTTATCTGCCTATTATCATTAAAATTCAGCTCAAATTTCTCCTTTTGCAGGAAGGCATCTTGTTCACTAGACTTCACATTAGTTTCCCTTCACAAAAACTGCCGTGTGTACTCTCCTTTATTTTGTACATTTACACTGCATTATAACTTTTCTTCTGTTGTTTTATATCCCCAACAAAGTAGCTTTCTTTAAGTCCAAGACTGTGCCATTATGCTTCTGTGGTACACCTCACATGGAGTGGCATAGTCTACATGCATAGACCAGGGTCATTGAGGGTGCTCTATCAATATCTGTTGCTTGAATGGAGTGCTAAAATCACTCTCACGTCACTTTTGCAGGCTGCAGTGTAAAAGATATTTGTGCATAGAAGAAAACTACCTCAACTTAATGAAGACCACACACACACACACACACACACACACACACACACACACACACATATAAAATCTACATCTAACAATTCACTCAATGCTAAAAAGACTGAAAGCTTTTTTCTTTAAAATCAGGAACAAGACAAGGATGTCTACTTTCCCCACTTCTCTTCAATATAGTGGTAGAAGTGCTAGCCAGAACAATCAGGCAAGAAAAAGAAATAAAAGGCACCCAAAAGGAAAAGGAAGAAGTAAAATTTTCTGGTTTTAAGTGACATGCTTTATATGTAGAAAGCTCTAAAGACTCCACAAAAAGCCATTAAAACTAATAAATAAATTCAGCAAAGTTGCAGGAAAAAAAAATCCACACACCAAAAATCAGTTGTATTTCCATACACTAACAATCAATGACCCAAGTACAAAATTAAGAAAACAATCCATTTTCAATATCGAAAAGAATAAAATACTTACTAATAAGCTTAATTGAAGAAGTGAAAGATTTGTGCACTGAAAATCACAAAATATTGCTGACACAGAACAGTGAAAAAATATCTCATGTTCATGGATTGGGAGACAATATTGTTAAGATGTCAATTCTATCCAAAGTGATCTACAGATTCAGTGCACTCTCTATCAAAATTACCATGACTTTTTTTTTTTTTGAGAAATAGAATAACTTACTTTTAAATTCATAAGGAATCTTAAGGTACCCCAAATAGCCAAAATAATGTTGAAAAAGAAGGACAAATTTGGAGGACTCACACTTCCTGATTTCAAACTTTACTACAAAACTACGGTAATCAGAACATTGTGGTACTGGCATAAAGACTGACTTGTGGACCAATGTGATAGAACAGAGAGCCCCCAAATGAACCCTTGTATATAGGACCAAATAATTTTCAACAAGAATGCCAAGATCTTACAATGGTGAAAAGATAGTCTTTTCAACAAATTACGGTAATCAGAACATTGTGGTACTGGCATAAAGACTGACTTGTGGACCAATGTGATAGAATAGAGAGCCCCCAAATGAACCCTTGTATATAGGACCAAATAATTTTCAACAAGAATGCCAAGATCTTACAATGGGGAAAAGATAGTCTTTTCAACAAACGGTTCTGGGAAAACTGGGTACCCCTATGTAAAAGAATGAAGTAGGATTCTTACCTTACACCATGTACAAAAATGAGTTCGTGAATCTAAGACCTAAATGTTAGAGCGAAAACTATAAAATCCTGAGCAGAAAACAGGAGTAAAACTTCATGACATTGGATTTGGCAGTGATTTCCTGGATATGACACCAAAGCACAGGCAACAAAAGTAAAAATAGATAAATTGGACTTTATCAAAATTAAAAACTTCACTGTACTGAAGAACACAATCAACAGAGTGAAAAGGCAGCCCACAGAATGGGAAAAAATACTTGCAAATCATAGATCTGAGAAGAGACTAACATCTAGAATATATAAAGAACTTCTCATTCTAACAACAATAACAACAAAAACAACCTGATTAAAAATGGGCAAAGGACTTAACTAGACATTTCTCCAAAGAAAATGTACAAATGGCCAAGAAACACATGAAAAGATGCTCAACATCACTAATCACTAGGGATACAAATAAAAATCAAAATGAGATATTATCTCACACCCATTAGGATACTTCTATCAAAAAATAGTAAGTAGCAAGTATTGGCAAAAATGTGGAGAGGCTGGAAGACTTGAACCCTGTTGGCGGAAATGTAAAATGGTGCAGCCACTATGAAAGACAGTATGTCAGTTCCTCAAAAGTAAAATATAGAATAACCATATGATCCGGCAATTTCACTCTGGTTATATACCTAAAAGAACTGAAAGCAGAGTCATAGAGAGATATTTGCATGCACATGTTCATAGCAGCACTATTCACAACAGTTCAAAAGTGAAAACGATCCAAGTGTCCATTAATAGATGAATGGATAAACAAAATGTAGTATATACATACAATGCATATTATTTAGTCTTAAAAAGGGAGGAAATTCTGACACATACTACAACACGGATGAATCTTGAGGACATTACACTTAAGTGAAAGAAGACAGTCACAAAAAGACAAATACAGCTTGACTGTACTTATCTGAGCTACTCAGAATAGTCAATATTGTAGAGATAAGGAGTTGGGGGTAGAGATAAATGGGGTGTTATTGTTCAATGGGATGGAGTTTCAGATTTCAAGATGAAAAAGTTCTGGAGATTGGCTGAAGAGCAATGTAAACATAATTAACACTATTGAATTGTATGCTTAAAAATAGTTAAGATGGTAATTTTATGTTATGTGTATTTTACAATTAAAGTTAAACAAAGAAATAAACAAAATGATCTGTGTGGAGAGAAGGGTCATTTTCCTGGCCACCTCTACATGTTAAATCCTTAGTTAAAGACAGCTGCTCTTTGCAGAGGACTTCTGCTGCTGGGTAGTTTAAAGAGGAAGGCTGTGATGGTTTTGGAGCCAACCAGCTCTGAGTTCAAATTTTATCATACGCTTTACAGGCTGTGTGACCTTGAAGAAGTTATTTAATCTCAGTTGAGTTTTCTTAGCTACAGAAAGAGGAAAATAATTTACCCAATGCTATGGGTCAAATGTGTCCCTCAAAAGTTCATGTATTAGAGACTTAATCCCCACTGTAACAGTGTTAAGAGAGTAAGAAATCTTATTATGGCAATTGAAAGGTGGGGCTTTAAGAGGTGATTAGAATGTGAGGACTGTACCCTGGTAAATGGATCAATCCATTTATGGAGTATTGGGTTGATGGTTTAATGGGTGGCAATGGGCATGGTTCTGATGGCTTTATAGGGAGAACAAGTGATCAGCTTAGCTCTTTCCCTCTGCCCATTCTTGCCATGTCACACCTTGCATTGCTGGGGGTAGTTCCAACCAAAGAAGGCCCTCACCAGATGCGTTCCCTGGACTTCGGGCTTCCCAGCTTCTGAAACTGTAAGAAATAAATTTCATTTCTTTATAAATTACCCAGTTTCAGATATTCAGTTGTAAGCAACAAAGAATGTACTAATACACCCAATATGCATAGAACTCTGAGCCCAGTCCCTGCTGGGGGGCGTGGTGCTAACTAAGGGGTAGAGCGGATGACGAAGACACTTGGGAGACTGCAGGGGTGGTTCACATGAGTTCTCTCCACTTTGTTTAGTATGTTGGAAATACAGTTTGTATTATCGTCAGTGGGAAATTAAGATTCTATATAACATGGGCCTGGTTGATGTATTTATAAAGAACATATTAATCAGTACCTGCTTGTAAAGGTTCACATTTGATATCTATAGATTTCTTTTCTTAATTAAAATTGCCTGCAATTAGAATTCCCATGGAGGGTAAGAATTACAACTTAATTAAAGGAATCACCTTGGTTAATTTAGGTTTTACCCCTCACTCCTTTCTCTTCCCTGGTGGACACATGTGTGCTCAAAGAACGTTTTTAGTGGATATCTGGTGTCAGGTGGTGATTCCCAGTTGCCAGAATTCAGGTTTCCACATGGGGTGGTAGCAAGCTTTGTTCATCAATGAAGGTTTGAGAGGTTGGCTCATGGTCATTTCTCTCCTCCCAGCCATCCCTTGAGCATCGTCGCCTGTACTTGGGGTTGGTGGTGGTCAGTGCAACAAAATTCCAATCAGCAATCAGTTGACCAGTGTTTAGAATGTATGGTGGGCTCTGATCTCTCCCATCACAACTGTGTTGAAGACAGCACAGCCCCCATGTTCAAGGAGGAATATGTATGATAGGAAAAGCGAAAGCAGCATTTCCATTTTGGAAAAAATAATCTACTGTCAAGGAGTTAAGCTAAAGATACATGAAAGAGAAATAAGGGAATGGCATGAGACCTTGTACAACTTAAGCAATCCAGGCTGTCAGGGTTTTATGATTCCAGCTATTTTTAGGGGGTGGGGGCACTGAAACACAACAGAGACCTCATAATCATGATGGATGGACTCCATCTCCTGTTCATGTGGTCCTGGCATGGGATTAGCCTTCTGAATCTCATTTCCCTCAGTCATAAATTGGGGGTGATGATAACTGGGACCTAACATTTGTCGGGTTATTTGTGTAGTTCCTGGCATAATTGTAGATACTCAGTAAATAGTAGGCAAATAAGAAGTAGTGCTGTATTGTTCCTTGCAGGCATCGAGTCACCAACTAAGCCATTGTTACTGGGAGAGCAGCGGGCCACTTAGAGTACAGCGACAGGTTTACGTGGGGTGGGAGTAGCAGAGGCCTCAGACTACCTGCCATGTAGTACAATTATGATTATTCTAAAATGGACACCTTAAAATACAGTTACAGTATGAGATAGTTCATGCACTTCATAATAGTTGTGTAAACATGCAATCTAATCTAAAGAAGATTTAAAATAAATAAGATAGCAAAATACATTCTTTAAAAACATTTCTTTGGTAAAACATCAACTGTTATTACTTATTGCTTTACTTAATCTACCATAAATTTGATTTAAAATTTTGCTCATTGCTCATCTGGATTTTAGACATTTCTTTCTTTAATACTATGTTCTTGGTACTTTTCTGAAGAATGTACTTTTCTCAATGTGGACATATTTTTGTTCACAATATTGCATGCACTTTTTTTTTCAAAATTATATTTTATGGAAAATAAAATTGAAATTGCTTTCAATAGATTCTTCTTGTGGAACATAACGTCTTCGTTGAGAAAATTCTGCAGGTACTAAGGCACTTGGTAAGTTTAATATAAAATTCAGGATATTGTAACTTGTATTTTTTGGCATAAATATGTCTGTCCAAATATGTCAATAGGAATTATCTTATGGCTTTCCTTCAGAGCACTTTTTTGAGCAAAATTTTTTATATGACAGAACTTATTAAATATGTTGAATTATAAATATTTACGATTCTTTTGAAAGTTTTGCTAAATTTAGTTGTTGCAAAATCATGGGACTTCTCAATTTTATTTTATTCCAGTTCAGAATATAGGTTTATCTAATTAATAACACAGCTCTAATCTAAAGATTCTCTCTCTCAGTGAGATATTCCAAAGCATGTCATAAAATTACAGAATGAAACCTTGTACACCTTTTCAGCCTCCATTGCTTAATTTGTTCAGCTCACTTTTGAGGTAGATAATTTTCAATGGCTTCCTGTTTGTTTTCAGTAATGACCTTTTGATAAAAGCTTCAAAAGCAGTTTTTTGTGTTTCTTTGGTTGAATACTTTAATGATTTTTATCTACTTTTGCTCTAAATGCAATTAGAATTTCAGGGATTCATTTACAAAAAAGTTCAATACCATTGTCAGTCATTTAGGTTGGTTGACAAGGTAGTTCTTTTAAGACTTAAATATTTCTTTCTTTCTTTCTTTTTTTTTAAAAGATGACCGGTAAGGGGATCTTAACCCTTGGCTTGGTGTTGTCAGCACCACGCTCTCCCAAGTGAGCGATCCGGCCATCCTTATATAGGATCCGAACCCATGGGCTTGGTGTTATCAGCACCGCACTCTCCCGAGTGAGCCACGGACCAGCCCCTAGGACTCAAATATTTCTAATAGTAGCTTGATTACAGACAGCAAAGGGAGAAAGCTTGGACTATTCTGGTGAATTAAAAAAAAATTTTGGTATTCCACATTAGTTTTGCTATAGACATTATGAAGTTCAGTTCCTCTATGTATGCATAAAAGTATTTAAGCATATGAAAAGTGCAGTTTCTATTTGAATAGAATAGTTAGTGCAGCTTGCTTGAATGCAATCACCAATGTTATGCACCCAACAATCTATCCCAAATATCTTCTTCTATGCACTTTTTTAAAGTAAGAATATTGTTTTTAGCACATGCTGTGCTTCACCATAATTTTTATTTATGTTGTCATTGCAAAACAATAATTTTATCTTTGGTGTAAACTGCATTTATAATGGAAGTCATAATAATGACGAATGTATCACCTTTGACAGAATGAACTTACAAAAGTTGATGTTGATTCATTCCATAGATTGATGAGAAAATCAAGCCATTATTGGAATTAACTGCTTTCCTACTTGGAGCATCTGAAGATGATGGTATAAACCTGACATCATTTAACCATGTGTAATGTACTGCTGCTGAACAACCTACCAATGACTATCACTTTACATTTTGTAACTACACAAATGGAATCACAATGAAGGAAATATATTCCAGAATAACAATCTGTGGACCTGAATGAAAAGTCATGCTTCACAGAGTGATACAGACACACCTGCTGCGGTGGGGGTTTAATCATTGTCTCTCTCTCTCTCTCTCTCTCAGTTATGGTTTCAAGCTCTGGTCTGCTGGCAGAGTCTGGAAAAGCCTTGGTGTCATGGACTAGATTCCACCTCTGGGGTTGTGGGTGCCTTCACCTGAGAAATTTTGGGGCCAGTGGGTGGTTGCCAGGGTCCTCTGCACCTCTGGCCACTGTGGCTGTGATGACTGGACCCCCTGCATCCTCTCCATCCTTCTTCATTGGGATATAGTTATCTGGGTGACCACCAACAGGTAGAGTACTTGGTCCCAGAAGTGTTTTGGATTTTGGATTTTTCGAATCTTGGAATATTTGCAGAATTCATACTGGTTGAGCAACCCTAATCTGAAAATCAAAGGTATGAAATGCTCCAATGAGCATTTTCTTTGAGCATTATGTTGGCACTCAAAACATTTTGAATTTGGGAGTATTACAGAGTTCAGATTTTCAGATTGGGTTGCTCAACCTGTACCAGGCTTCTTGGTCTTTGAGGCTCACCTTTATTGCGGCAGCTATACTAAAGATTCTCTTTTCGCGAAACTCTCAAATTTCTGGAATGAAGTCTCCCTGTTTTTTGCACTGTTTGATTGTTTCTAACTTTTCTACTCTTTGAGTAACTCTGTGACAAGCATCTTTGTGAACGTAGTTTTTCTGTATTGATAACACTGGTCACTCTTCATAGAGATGGTCCACTGGACATGTGCCTTCCATTTTGCAGAGAAGAGAGCAGGAAGTGAGAGAAGGCAGGACGCTTCCCAGGTGATGGAGCGAGTGACTGGGGGTGTGTGTGTGAGGATTTGAACCCTGAAATTTAAGGCCATCCTCTTTCTGTTATGCCATGGATACATTTCCAGAAACGTAATGACTGGGTCAAATGACATGAACATCTTTAAAGCTCTTGGAGCATATTTTTACCTCCTCGTGAGCTGTCACAGGACTTCAGTGATCACAACATACAGCATGCCTGTCCTGGCCCAGGTGGGCAGTGGTGAGGGTGCCTGGAGCAAGGAGCTGCCTGGCTGCAGGAGCTGGGCCACAGCTCCCACGTTGAATGGCCGGCCACCCGCAGCAGGGAGTCCCTGAGGACCACTGTTACTTTCCTGTTCTTGCTCCTCTTACTCCCTGGCCCACAGGCTCTGCCACGTATCCTGTGGCAGGAGACCTGGCCTCCTCAGGTCACACCCTCTGTGTGGCCTTGGCCAGCCTCTGAAGTCCATGTCTGACTCCTCCCTATCAGGAGCAGGGTCACAGCCCTTGTCTTGCAATGGGATCAAACAAAAGAGCAGATACTAAGGTGATTAGAAATATCACAAAGAATCGTACTGTCAAAAAGTGTCACTGTAATTGATAATCATAATATTTCAGCACAAGAGTTCTCTGCTGGGTCCCTTTCCATCGCATTTTAGAAGGCAGATGAGGGTATTCTTAGATCTTGCCACCTGTTATCCTCCCTGTGCACCTTCTAGACTAAGAGAAGTGTGTCACAAGAGGCCTTTCCCACCAGAGATGGGGAGTGTACGACGATAAGAGACATGTGTGACTGACAGGCGCTGCAGGCTTGTTGCAGGAGCAGACTGCCAGGCGTCTTTGGGCTTTGTCTTTATGCATGTTCCTCCAAGGACCACCCTGGTGCACATGCTGTCCTCCTGCTGTGGAGCCATGGGCCAGTCTCTCCTGTTGTCCCCTCCCCTGTCCCTGGTCTCCAGCTGGAAGCATGAATGATCTCTTCCCCTGCCTTTGTGGCAGGCTGCACTGACTACTGGAGAACATGCACCTGCCACTTGCATGAATGTGGGGGTTTCTAGGACGGTACTCCTTCCTGCACTCAAGGTACCGGGTTAGCAAATGCCCACAGACTGACCATCATATCGTTTAGTTCAGGGCATATTTATTGTGCACCAGGAATAGGAGTCAAGACGATAGCAACAGTGCGAGCCTGATGCTGAGCCTGGTGTCTGCTTCTGACACCCCATCCTGCTCACTGCCAACCTCTGCAACCTCTGCTGGGTGTGCACTGGAGAGGGAAAGACCCTGCCTCCGTCGGGCTCACCATCCTGTGGGGGAACTGATTAATACACAGATGATTTTTATATGTGACAATTGGGTCAGGTGCACTGGTTGATGAATACTGCATTTCTCTCACTGGCTGAACAAACTGGAGAACCAAAGAAATTCTGAGCTTTCGCTGCACACACTCCGAGACTAAGTAGATTGGAATAGTGAGGGATGCCGGCTGTTTGGTGCAGGGTATGTGTGCACGTGTGAGTGCACGTGTCCACATGAGTGCACACTCCAAAAGGCCAGCATGATGAATGGTGGGCGGGGAAGTGGAGGCTGGTGAGGGCCAGACTGAAGGACCACAGAGTGGGAAAGAGAAGGAGGCAAGATGAGAAGGCTGGCAGGGGTGAGGGGTTTATGGGGAAAGGATAGAAAAGAAGCAAAAGACAGGGGGTTTTACTCTCTTTCTGCTGTGTGGTATGAGGCGTGGTCCTGATGATCGTTCACCGAAATCATCCTTTCGCCGTGGGAGGTGGGTGGTGCTGTTGGATTCACTTGAATTATGTTTGGAAGTTTTGAGCACGGCCAGCCGTGCTGGGGCCCGCCTATACGGCAGCAAGAGCAGAGGGCTATGGATGGAGAAGAGAGGAATGTCGGGGGAGACCAGGGAGCATTCCTGGCGGCTGGTGCCCAAACTGGCTCTCAGAGACAGGGCAAGAGTCGGTTGGATGAGGACGCTTGGGTGGACCCGTGGTGGGAGGAGCTCAGGACCCCAGGGGTTCCTACAGCCCAGAATGAGGATGGGGATGCACAGGGGGGAGGGGTGACGAAGGCTCTGCATTCCAGGCCGGTGGGCTGGAACTCGCTCCTGTGGGTGGGGGGGACCCAGAAAGTTTTGGCGACAATGACTGTGCTGTTGTGTGGAGGGGAAGGAGCTGCTAGAGAAACTATGGGCTTCTTCAGAGAAGTATCTTGGTAGGTGTCGACCTGAAGGTCAAGGCTCAGAAAGGGTGGGGCTAAGACCCTCAGGGGTAGTGCCAGGAGCGGGGATGGTTGGAAACCTGGGGGAGGGTGGTGGAAAAGGAGACATAACAAGAGGGTGGGAACACCTGGACCCAAGAAAACAAAAACAAGAAACAAAGTACCCTCCTCTAATGGGCAGAGCTGCCCTCTCCTGACCAAGGCTGGCATCCTGGGGTGCTGCTAATGGAGTCAGAAGACAATCCTTCCCAGGTGAAGATTTCAATCACCTCCTTGGCTGGACCCTGCCAAGGTGTCGGTGGCACCTGCAGGGGCTGCGGGGCCCCACTCTTGCTGGAAAGCAGAATCAGGGACGGGGCTCTGGACTAGGGGAAGCAGGCAGGCGTCCCAGAATAAGCACACGCACCCCCCACGAAGCCGGGGGTTTGCAGGGGTCTCTGTGGTTCCCCGCTAGACGCTCTACCTTTTGAACACATTCACCCCGAGCCACCCCACCCCCAGCCCTTTGCTTCTGTTGTCCTCTTTCCAGGTGGGAGGACTTCATTGTCACCACGCCTGGGGCATGTTTGTATTTTGAAAGAATATAGAAGAAAGGAGTGGCATTTGTCTAGTAGAGACCTGCCAGTGGGGGACAGACTTTGGTTCCTACCCGTGGGGATAAATCTCACTCAAATGCAGATTTGGCCTCCACAGAGAGCCCCTCTCTGCCCTCCTTTGTCTAGCCCTTGCCACCCTCTGCCTTTTTGGTCACAAGTCCTGTCTTGTAGTGAGTCTTTTCACATTCCCACCATCTGTGTATGAGGTCTTTGTTTTCACATTCTTCTAATACTTACTCAGTCTTTTCAGCCTTTAACTTATTGCCAATCTAATGGGTGTGGTTGTAATCTGTGTTTAGTAATCCTGTTTACTAGTGCATTTAAGCTCCTTTTCATAAGTTTGACATTAGACATGTTGCTTCTTGATATTAAGGCCCGGATGGTGTTCACTTCCCCAGAACCTGGCCTGAGGACCATGCGGTAGTGGTGGCAATAATAATAGTGAATATTATTATTAACAACTAACATCATAATTGTTATTATGATTATTATGATGATGATGATAGCATAATGACTAGCATTTACATAGCACTGCCTGTATCCCAGGGACTCTGGCAATAATAATAGTGAATATTATTATTAACAACTAACATCATAATTGTTATTATGATTATGATGATGATGATGATAGCATAATGACTAGCATTTACATAGCACTGCCTGTGTCCCAGGGACTTATTTAAACTTTACAACAGTCCTCTGCGGTAGCAGTGTTAATCATTCTTGTTAATCGTTCTTGTTTTTATGGAGCACAGAAAAGTCAATTAACTTATCTGCAGTCACACAGCAGGAGTGGTGGAGACGACCTCCAACTCCATGATGGCAGGGGACCAACGAATATTTGCTAAATGAGCAAATGAGTGAAGGGATGAATGAGTGAAGGGAGATTTTTAGTTGAAAGCACCAGAAACCAACTCTGGCAGATTGAAGAAGAAAAGGATTTTATTACATGCCTCCTGGGCCTCTCAGACTTGCAATACTTAGCTCACAGGACTCGTGCAAGTATCAGGTGTGAAATGCTTCTAACAAGCTCTCCACAGTGCCTGACCCTTGCCTGGCATCCTGCAGTGGCTGCTGTCCTTCATTTTCAGAATTATTAGTATTTATCACCCACACAAACATGTTCCAGGTAAAGAGCCAATGTCAACCAATGCCTCCCGGAGGGGAGGGCAAGGTTATGCTGCAGTATCTTAGGTTACATGTCAAGCCAGGCAAGTCCGTTGTTTACTTCAGATGTTGGCACCTGCCTCCCTTGGTTTCCTCCCTGGTGAGGCCTGGGGGTCTCAGCCACACCAGGGCAGGGAGCTTCTAATTAGCCCTCAGCTTGGTTCCTTACCAGCTGCATGACTTTGACCTAGTTACTTAACCTCCCTGAGCCACTATTTTCTCATCTATAAAATGGGTTGGAAATATTCACCTGGCACTGGGTGTATAGAGCAATTGATCCTTTCGGTCTTGCCACCTCTCAGGGCCTCAGCCTCCCACCTCTGCCCGTGGTAGCCTCCTCCCACAGGAGCCCGCACAGCAGGGGCTTGCAGAGCCCATGGCTAGGCCCTCCCAGCGGGGAGGGGGCTCCAGTTCCATTTGGTGGGTGTGTCCTTCAGGCCTCATCCCTCCAGTCCGAAAGGCGAGTCATCGAAGTGTTCACGGAGGACACCCAAGGAAGGTGAGGTTAGTGACATTGAAGGCCTCACTGGTCCTGTCTCATTCTGCCACTTCTTCCTCCAGCGATCTGGCCAGTGTGGTTGTAGTGTTTGGCGTGCTCGGGCTTCGCTACACTTTCTGCACGTGTGCACATACTTTTAGTGAGGAGCATCACTTTCCATGTGTTTTACTTCATGTAAGCTGCACCATACTTTACATGTTTTTTTTTGCCACTTGCTGTTCCCTGTCACTACTGCATTTGAGGTTTACTTATGTTGATGTTTCAGGACTAGATTATTTATTGCGAATGTTGTATTATTTTATGTGAACATGGCTCAATTTATTTGCTCATTTAGGTGATTTCAGATGTTTCTTTATTATAAGTAGAACTGCCCTATCAATGTCTCTCTTTTTGTTTTATCATTACACAGTCTCTTTACGGACATGAATTAGTTTCAGGGAGACAGGTTGCTGGTTATAGAGTACATGGACCTTAACCAGGTAATACAAAGTTGCCCTGCAAGATGGTGAGTATTTTCACATTCCCACCTTCGGTGTATGAGCATCCTTGTTTTTCACATCCTTCTGACACTTGGCATTTTCAGGCTTTATCTTATTGCCAGTTTGATGGGTGTGGTTTTAATCTGCATTTTCCTGCTTACTATTGAGGTCACGTTTCTTTTCATACGTTTACAGCCATTAAGGTTTCTTCTTCTGTGACTTGCCTGTTCCCATCCTTTGCTCACTTTGGTTTTCTTTATCTACTTTCTTTTTTTTTTTTTGACCGGTAGGGGGATTGCAGCCCTTGGCATGGTGTCATCCACACCACGCTCAGCCAGTGAGCACCCTGGCCATCCCTATATAGGATCCGAACCCGCAGCCTCAGTGCTACCAGCGCCGCACTCTCCCTAGTGAGCCACGGGCCGGCCCTTCTTTACCTACTTTCTTGTCATTTTTATTTTAAAATTTTTATTTGCCAGTGTTCTATAATTATTATTTGATACAAATCATCTTTGTTTATATGAATTATTTGATACTAATCCTCTTTGTCAATATATCATGCCAACTGGACATTCTGAAGAGTGAGAATAGGGCGTTAGTAACAGTTACACTGGGTCAAGGGCGGGGGGGGGGCGGGGACGAGGACTGTCCCAGGCAGAACAGTCACAGTTGTTGCCTCTATAAACTTCATTATCTATTTCTAGCCTGTGGCCTATATTTTCATTTTGTTGTTATTGTTGTTTAATTTATTTATTTTTATATTTTATTTTATTTTTTATTATTAGCATAGTCATTTTTATAAATCATAATTTTGCTTTATGCCCTTTACTCGACCCAAACCCCCTCTCTCCCTCTCCCCTATCTGTAGTATCCTTAGGTTTGTTCTCTCCTTCTGAAAGTTCAAAGAATTGTTGTGGTCTTTTCTTTTTCTTTCTTTCTCTCTCTCTTTCTTTCTCTCTCTCTTTCTTTCTCTCTCTCTCTCTTTCCTTTCCTTTCCTTTCCTTTCCTTCCTTCCTTTCTTTCTTTCTTTCTTTCTTTTATTCCTTCCTTCCTTCCTTCCTTCCTTCCTTCCTTCCTTCCTTCCTTCCTTCCTTCCTTCCTTCCTTCCCTCCCTCCTTCCTTCTTTCTTTCTCTTTCTTTCCTTCCTTCCTTCTTTCTTAGCATCCAGTGAGAACATGCAGTATTTCTCTTTCCTTGTCTTGTTTATTTCACTGAACATAATTATTCTCCAGACACATCCATGTAGCTGCAAATGGCAGAATTCCATTCTTTTTTTTATGGCTGAGTAGTATTCCATTGTGTATATACACCATATTTTCCTTTTGCAGTCATCTGTTGAAGGACATTTAGGTTGGTTCCAAATTTTGGCTATTGTAAATAGAGCTGTAATGAACATGGGAGAGCAGGTATCCCTTCAACATGATGATTTCCATTCCTTTGGTTATATACCCAGTAGTAGGATTGCAGGACAATATGGTAGTTCTATCTGTAGTTGTTTGAGAAATTTCCATGCCGTTTTCCAAAGTGGCTATGCTAATTTATAGTTCCACCAACAGTGTAGAAGAGTACTCCTTTCCCTGCATCCTTGCCAGCATTTGTTATTCATGATCTTTTTAATAATGGCCAGTCTAACTGGGATGAGATGATACCTCAGTGTGGTTTTGATTTGTGTTTCTCTGAGGACTAGTGATGCTGAACATATTTTCATGTACCCATTGGCCATTTGTGTGTCTTCCTTTGAAAAATGTCTATTCATCTCCTTTCCCCTTTTTTTAATTGGATCATTTTGTTTTTTTTTTTTACTGTATAGTTGTTTGAGTTCTTTGTATGTTCTGGATATTAAACCCTCATCAAACATGTATTTTGTAAATATTTTTTCCAATTCCATAGATTGTCTTTCTGCTCATTTGATTGTTTCCTTTGTTGTACAAAAGCTTTTTAATTTGACGTAATCCCATTTGTTTGTCTATTTTTCCTTCTGTTGCTTGTGCTTTTTGGGTTTTATTCATAAAGTCTTTGCCCAATCCTACTTCCTGGAGTGTTTCCTCTATGTTTTCCTTTAGTAATTTTATGGTTTCAGGTCTTATATTTGTCTTTAATCCATTTTGAGTTCATTGTGGTATACAGTGAGAAGTACAGGACCAGTTTCATTCTTCTGCATATGGATGTCCAATTTTCCTGGCACCATTTATTGAAGAGGCAGTCTTTTCCCCAATGTATGTTCTTGTTGCCTTTGTCAAAGACCAGTTGGCTGTAAATATGTGGGTTAATTTCTGGTTATTCTATTCTGTTCTACTGGTCTGAGTGTCTGTTTTTATGATAGTACCATGCTGTTTTGGTTAGAATAGTTTTGGTGGTATACAGTGAGAAGTACAGGACCAGTTTCATTCTTCTGCATATGGATGTCCAATTTTCCTGGCACCATTTATTGAAGAGGCAGTCTTTTCCCCAATGTATGTTCTTGTTGCCTTTGTCAAAGACCAGTTGGCTGTAAATATGTGGGTTGATTTCTGGTTATTCTATTCTGTTCTACTGGTCTGAGTGTCTGTTTTTATGATAGTACCATGCTGTTTTGGTAAGAATAGTTTTGTAATATGATTTGAAGTTTGGTAGTGTTATGCCTCCAGCTTTAATTTTTTTTTTTTTTTGCTCAGGATTGCTTTGGCTATTAGGGGTCTTTTGTTATTCCATATGAATGTTAGGATTGTTTTTTCTATTACTGTGAAGGATGTTATTGGTATTTTGATGGGGATTGCATTGAATCTGTAGATAACTTTGGGTAGTATGGACATTTTCTCAATGTTAAATTCTTCCAATCCAAGAACATGGTATGTCTTTCCCCCTTTTTGTGTCCTCTTTAATTTCTTTCAGTAGTGTTTTGCTGTTCTCATTGTAGAGATCTTTCACCTCCTTGGTTAAATTGATTACTAGGTATTTTATTTTTTGGTGACTATTGTAAGTGGGCTTGCTTTCTTGATTTCTTTTTTCTGCTAGTTTATTACTGTAGTATAAAAATGCTACTGATTTGTGGGTGTTGATTTTGCACTCTGCAGCATTAGTGAAATTGTTAATCAGCTCTAAGAATTTTAGGTTTTTCTATATATAAGATCATGTCTTCTGCAAACAATGGCAATTTGACTTTGTCATTTCCAGTCTGGATGCCCTTCATTTCTTTTTCTTGCCTGACTGCTCTGGCCAGTACTTCTAATACTATGTTAAATAGGAGTGGTGAGAGTGGACAATCTTGTCTTGTTCCTGTTCATAAGGGAAAAGCCTTCAGCTTTTCCCCATTCTGGCTGATATTAGTGATTAGTTTGTCATAAATGGCTTTTATTGTGTTGAGATAATTTCCTTCTATACCTAATTTGCTGAGAGTCTTTATCATGAAGGGATGTTGAATTTTGTCAAATGCTTTTCCTGCATCTATTGAAATAATAATATGGTTTTTGTCCTTGGTTTTGTTGATGTGGTGTATCACACTTTTTGATTTGCATATGTTAAACCATCCTTGTATCCCTGGGATAAATCCCACTTGATCATGGTGTATAATTCTTTTGAGGTGTTGTTGTACTTTGGTTTCTAATATTTTGTTGAGGAATTCTGCATCTATATTCATCATGGATATTGGGCTGTAATTTTCTTTTTTTGGTGGTATTTTAATCTGGTTTTGGTAATAAGATGATGCTGGCTTCATAGAACAAGTTTGGGAGAATGGCTTCTGTTTCAATTTTTCAGAGAAGTTTGAAGAGAAGTGGTATTAATTCTCCTTTAATGGTTTGATAGAATTCAGCTATAAAGCCATCTGGCCCTGAGATTTTCTTAGTCGGAAGATTGCTGATTACTGCCTCAATCTTGTTGTTTGTTATTGGTCTGTTCAGGTTTTCTGCCTCTTCTTGGTTCAGTCTGGGTAGTTTGTATGTGTCCAGAAACTTACCCATCTCTTCCAGGTCTTCACACTTGTTGTCATACAGTTGTTTATAATAGTCTCTAATGATTCTTCCTATTTCCATGGTATCAGTTCTTATGTCTCTCTTTTCATATCTGATTTTTCTCATTTGGGTCTTCTCTCTTCTTTTTTTGTTAACCTATCTAATGGTTTGTCTATTTTATTTATTCTCTTGAAAAACCAACTTTTTGTTTCATTGATCTCTTGTATCATTTTGGGGGTCTCTATTTCATTTAGTTCTGCCCTGATCTTAATTATTTCTTTCTGTCTACCACCTTTAGGATTAAATTGTTGTTGTTTTTCTAGTTCTTTGAGGCATAGTGTTAGGTCATTTATTTGAAGTCTTTCCATTCTTTTGATGTGAGCATCTATCGCAATAAACTTTCCTCTTAGTACTGCTGTTGCAGTATCCCACACGTTTTGGTATGATGTACTTTTATTTTCATTAATTTCAAGAAATTTTTTGATTTCCTGTTTAATTTCTTCTTGGATCCATAGGTCATTCAGGAGCCTGTTGTTTAGTTTCCACATACTTGTATAGTTTCCAGGGTTTTGCTTGTTAGTAATTTCCAGTTTTAGTCCACAGTGGTCTGAAAAGATACTTGAAATGATTTCAAGTTTTTAAAATTTGCTGAGACTAGATTTGTGACCTAATATGTAGTCTATTCTGGAGAATTTTCCATGTGCTGATGAAATGAAAGTATATTCTTTAGTTGTTGAGTGAAATGTTCTGCATATACCTGCCAGTTCCAATTGGTCTAAGGTGTAGTAAAAATCCTGTGTCTCTTTATTGATTTGTTGCCTGGAAGATCTGCCCCATACTGAGAGAGGTGTGTTCAGGTCTCCCACTATTAATGTATTAGGGCCTATTTCTTTCTTTAGGTCTAAGAAATAGACATCTGGGTGCTCCAATATTGGGTGCATACAATTTATGATTGTTATGTCTTCTAGCTTATCATTATATAGTGGCCTTCTTTGTCTCTTTTTATGTTTTTTGTTTTAAAGTCTATTTATCTGATATAAGAATAGTTACTCCTGTTTGTTTTTGGTTTCCATCTGCATGATATATCTTTTTCCATCTCTTCACTTTTAGTCTGTGTGCTTCTTTATAGGTAAGGCGGGTCTCTTGAAGATAGCACATAGTTAGGTATAGCTTCTTAATCCAATCAATCAGTCAATCAGTGTCTTTTGAATGGGGAGTTTAATCCATTTACATTGAGGGTTGCTATTGACAAGTATTGCTTTACTTCTGTCCTTATATTGCTTTTCCTTTAGATGTTTTAAATATCATCTGTCCTTTTCTTCCCCTTTTATTTTTCATCTTTTATGTTGGATTTTTGAGGTGGCATGATTTAGCTTCTTTTTATTTCTTGTTTGCATTTTGGTTTTAACGGTGGGTTTTGCTCTTTTCTGTAAATCCATGATAGTGATTATAATTTTTCAGGTTCCAGATGCAGGACTCTTTTGAGTATTTCTTGCAGGGCTGGTCATATGATAGTGAACTCTCATAATTTTTGTTTGTCTGAGAAATGCACTATTTCTTCCTCATTTCTGAAGGATAACCTTACTGGTTATAGGATTCTTGGCTGAAAATTTGTTCTTTTAGTATTTTGAATATATCATCCCATTTTCTTCTGGCCTGTAGTGTTTCAGTTGAGCAGTCTGTTGTTAGTCTGGTGAGGTCTCACCTTATAGGTGACTTGACACTTTTATCTTGTTGCTTTTAGAATTCTCTCTTTGTCTTTGAGTTTTCCCAGTTTGACTATCATGTGTCTTGCAGAGGATCTTTTTGGATTGCATCTGTTTGGGGATCTTTGGGCTTCTTGAATCTGAAGGTATGTACCTCTCCCTATACTCGGGAAGTTCTCTGTTATTATTTCCTTGAATATGTTTTCAATGCCTGTTACTTTCTCCTCCCTTCTGGAATACCCATGATTCAGATGTTTGTGTGCTTGAGGTTGTCTGCTAGCTCTCTTAGGTTTTCTTCCTTTTAAAATTATTTTTTTCTTTGTTTTATCTGCCTGGGTTATTTCAAAAAGACCATCTTTGAAGTTTGAAATTCTTTATTTTGAAATTCTTCTTGCTCTAGCCTGCTGCTTGAGCTTTCTGTTTTTTTTTTTTTTTATTTAATTGGGCGAATCCTTCATTTTTGGCATTCTGGTACATTCTTTTTTTTTTTTTTTTGTCTTTTTGTCTTTTTCCATGTCCGGCAATGGATCGCAACCCTCAGTGTTGCCCCCACACCGGACCGGGGACTGGCAACGGGATCGCAACCCTCGGTGTTGCTCCCGCGCCTCGCTCAGCCAGTGAGCGGGAACTGGTCTGTATGTGGGATCCGAACCCTCGGGCGGGAGCGCCGCCGCGCTTCCCAAGTGGCGCCCCATCCCATGCGCCCCCCCGCCCGCCCCCGGGCACTTTTTTTTTGGGTTTTTTTTTTTTTTTTTAATTGGGCGAACCCTTCATTTTTGGCATTCTGGTACATTCTTTTTTTTTTTTTTTGTCTTTTTGTCTTTTTCCATGCCCGGCAACGGATCGCAACCCTCAGTGTTGCCCCCGTACCGGACCGGGGACTGGCAACGGGATCGCAACCCTCGGTGTTGCTCCCGCGCCTCGCTCAGCCAGTGAGCGGGAACTGGTCTGTATGTGGGATCCGAACCCTCGGGCGGGAGCGCCGCCGCGCTTCCCAAGTGGCGCACTATCCAGTGCGCCACCGGGCCGGCCCTGGTACATTCTTTTTAAGGTATTAATCTCTTTGTAAATTTCCTCTTTCATTTCCTGGATATTTTTTCTTGTTTCATTGTGTTCTCTAATTGATTTTTCTCTTATCTCTTTGAGTTTTCTTAAGGTCAGTGCTTGGAATTCCTTTTCAGACATCTCAAGGATTTCCTGCTCTATGAAGTCTGGTACTTGAGAGTTATCATATTCCTTTAGTGGTGTCATATCTTCTTGTTTATTTGTAGTCCTAGTATTTTTTGTTGTTGTTGTTGACATTTGGTCATCTGGTAGAATAGAACACTTGTTTCTTCTATTACTCTGGAGTTGTCTATGAGGGGAAAGACTTCCTCTTCTATTTGTAGGCCTTGCTGGTGACTTTTCTTGTATCAGTGCAGTTGAGTGTGCAGCAGGCTGCTTTGGCTCCTGTTTGGTCAGTGTGGGGGGCCATCTGGGGATTGGTAGGCCTGGGCTGGCCTGCAGCTGCTGCAACAGAGGTCAGCCACATGGAGCCCCTTCACATTTTTGAAGGAAATGGATTCCTGCTTGGAATTCGGTATGGAGCCAAATAGCACTTTGATATATTTATGTAAATATATATATATTATATTATTATTTATAAATATATAATAGATGTTTGACTCTGTCTATCTATCTAGAGAGACTCATTCTCAGTAGTTATTTTCTATGAAGGCACCATAAACACTGAATTAGTGAATACTGAATCATTGCCCTTCAGGGAAATATTTACAAATATACATTTCTCATTTATATTTTAATCTTAAATCCTGAAACAACTCATCTTTGTAGATTCTATGCTCTTTATAAAAGAGATAAAGAAGCTTAGAAATGCTAAGTGAAGTGTCTGAGGCCACCCCTCCAACAGGTTCTGAAGCTGGGATTCAATCCCCAAGACCACTGGACCCTGCTGAGCTTGTTGTCCTGTACTGCACACCCCCACTGGCCTCACTCTCTGGTCTATTTGTATGAGAGTGAAATAGGAAGGCAGAGCTTTGCCTTATTCAACCATAGCTAGGGACATAATTGTAGGAAGACTCAAATTTTTGTCTGATCTGTGTATGTCTCCAAATGACCCTAAAAGCTCTGCAAATGTTGATTGTTTGGGTTACCAATATTATTGAGTAGGTGAATTCTACAAATATAAGGTCTGCAAATAATGAAATTCAACCCTGTGTGTGCTAAAACATTATTGCACTTACATATTTCTTGTAACTCAGTTTTTTTTTCTTTCTAATTATTGTTGTGAGTTATATCCATGCTCATTCACGTAAATCTAGTCTAGCTGTGCTACTGTGTATAGTACTCCATTATATAAATATATCACAGTTCATTTATCCATTGCCTGTTGATGGAGATTTAGATGTTTCTAAAATATATTTTTGATCATTTACAATCTTAGAGAACTTACATCCTATGCATCCTTTTTAAGGAACATGTTTGAAGGATGCACCCCCAATAAAATGAGGGAGTAAATAAAAGAAAAGGAAAACATAGAGTCCAGGAAATGGGGACCTCAAGCTGTGGAGAGGTGAAGGGAGTCCCCAGAAAGGTGGAGAAGGGAACCATGTTGGTGGCAGCAGGAGCACTGGGGCTCTGAGGAGAGCACCCCAAGAAAACCAAATCGACTGATGGGTTTCCTGATACATTTGACATTGGGGAGGTTTGGGTTAATGTAGGGAAAGGCACATAGAAAAATAAACAAAATGACTTATTAGCTCCCATAAAAACAAAAAGTTTAACAGGAAGTGAAATGTAATCATAGTGTACTTCTTGAATCAGAAATAGAAACTTCCATTGTTATGATAATTTAACCTTAAGTAATTATTTAAACACAAGTGTAATGTAATCATAATGGCAGGCTCAGAGGGTAGGAAGTCTGTATAAGTGGGAAGGGAGCAGCACGAAAGCTAAGTCCTGTCTTCTACAGTAGGAGGTCAACATATAATGTCTAAAAGCAAGGAGCGCAGTCTGAGCATGCTCTGTGGATATCAGGAGGTGGGCGCCAAGCAGGGGCAGGCACAGGGCTCAAGTGGGGCCTCTGAGCAGTGGGCTTTGAGGTGAGAGGGACGAAAGCAGGCTCTGCTCCTGCCTCTTCTATGGTACTGTGGTGCTATTTGACTTTCAATCTTTGTGCATGCACTGTCTGGATGAAAAGCAAACAAGCAAAAATTCTATGGTTTAATCTTTAAAAATTCCTTTTAAAAACCATCTTCTAAGGGATTAATATCCAGAATATATCGAGAATTCCTAAAACTCAACAAGAGAAAAACAACAACCTGATTCAAAAATGGGTAAAGGACTTGAATAGACATTTTTCCAAAAAAGGTGTACCTATGGTCAACAAGCATATGAAAAGATGCTCAACAACACTAATCATTAGAGAAATTCAAATCAAAACCACAATGAGGTATCACCTCACACTCATTAGAATGGCTATTATAAAAAAACAAGCGTTGGTGAGGATGTGGAGAAAGTGAATCAGTTGTGCACAGTTGGTGGGGATGTAAAGTGGTACAGTTGCTATAAAAATAGTGTAGCAGTTCCTTAAAAAATTAAAAATAGAATTACCATATGATCCAGCAATTTCACTTCTGGGTATATACCCCAAAGAATTGAAAACAGGGTCTTGAAGAGATATTTGAACACCCATGTTCATAGCAGCATTATTTACAATGGCTAAAATGTTGAAACAACCCAAGTCTGTCTACAGATGAATAATAAGAAAATTGTAGTATGTGCATGCAATGGAATATTATTCAGCCTTAGAAAGGAAGGAAAGTCTGACACATGCTATAGCAGAGATGAACCTTGGGGACATTACTAGATGAAAGAAGCCAATCACAAAAAGACAAAGACTGTATAATTCCACATATGTGAGGTATCTAGAGTAGTTGAAAATCATAAGATCAGAAAGTAGTTAGAAAGGAAGGAAAGTCTGACACATGCTATAGCAGAGATGAACCTTGGGGACATTACTAGGTGAAAGAAGCCAATCACAAAAAGACAAAGACTGTATAATTCCACATATGTGAGGTACCTAGAATAGTTGAAAATCATAAGATCAGAAAGTACAATGGTGCTTGCCAGGGGCTGAGGGGAGGCGGGAATGGCAAGTTACTGTGTAATGGGTACAGAGTTTCAGTTTCACAAGATGAAAAGA
Organism: Galeopterus variegatus; assembly: GCF_000696425.1. Lineage (NCBI taxonomy): Eukaryota > Metazoa > Chordata > Mammalia > Dermoptera > Cynocephalidae > Galeopterus > Galeopterus variegatus. The sequence continues at coordinate 124,337 of NW_007728595.1, read as the reverse complement.
GTTATGAAGATGGATGGTGGTGGTGGTGGCACAACACTATGGATGTATTTAATACCACTGAATTGAAAAATCCTTAAGATGGTAAAATTTTTGTTATGTATATGTTACCACAAAAACAATTAAAATAAATCCATCTTCTTCAGACATTTACTCCCATCAACCTTTTTCTGGCTTCCCGTTGGTTCAATATATAAGAAGCCAGAGTCCAGGAGGCATGGAGGCATCGTCTATGGGGCACGGTGTCCTCAGATTTGCAGTGGTGCTGACAGCCCCTGCCTCTTCCCTGCCCAGATGCCCAGCTGAGGCACCCGTCACCTCTTCTAATTAGAACCACCTTTCCAGGCAACTTCATGGCTGAAGACTGAGGTCCAGGAGCAACTGATGGAGATGCAATTTGTGTTCAGCTACAGCTTGTCCAGACTTAAAATGGGGTAATTTAATGGGCTTACTCTTGACCTTTGATTTTTCTTTTTTTTTTTTTCCTTTTTGTCTTTTTTTCGTGACCAGCAACGGGATTGCAACCCTCGGTGCTGCGCCCGCACCTTGCTCAGCCAATGAGCGGCCGGTCTGTATGTGGGATCCAAACCCTCAGCGGGAGCACCACTGCGCTCCCAAGCAGCGCACTGTAGCAGTGCGCCACCGGGCCGGCCCATGACCTTTGATTTTTCAAGCACTAACATGTTAATTCCAGAAGTGCACTGATGAAGGAGCTGCCCTGCGCATCAAAGAGGATTGGGATGACAAGCAGAGATGAGGGTGTCTTGTCACTGCTCCTGTTACTCAGCCTGATCGTGGTGCTGACCCCATGGAAGCAGACCTGTAGCCAGGAAAGAGGCTATGAGAGCTGGAGGCTGCCAACCCAGCTCCCAAATGGACCTGCCAAGCCCCTCGAGGCATCCACACACGCCCAGAAAGTGCTTTACACCTTGTGTCATTTCCCAGTTGGTTGTGAAATAGATGAGTGAGCCTTTCACCCATTCTGGGCTTCAGCTCTCACATCTCGCAAAGTGAGGTTACTGGCTCGCCTAACTTCGAAAAATCCAAGAAAAGCCAGCAAGCATGAGAAAGACTATCTGCAGTGGCCTTCAGCTGTCAGGCAGAGCATGCCTTACACAACAAGTCCCAGGACCTTATGTTGCCATGGAGGAGAGAGACCTAGACCTTGGAGTGGGACAGGCCAGTTTTCAAATCCTGGGGCTACCACTCACAGGTGTTGAACGTTTGAAATGTTTTATGACCTCACAGGAAAACAGAGCTGGCTATGGATGCCCAGCAGGGATTTTAATGGGAATTAGAGATCATATATGTACACACCTGGCCTAGAGCCCAGTATGCAGTAGGCCCTCAGCAGAGGGCAGTGTGAAGAATCTCCTCCACCCTCAATTCTGGAATCGTGCCCTGGTGCTAGACTCAAAGAAGGTGTGCCCTGGAAAGGGTCTCGAATAATCTAGACCAATGTTCCCCTCTCTCTATATCAACTAAATTTTCTTGTACTTTATTTCATGTAATT
>NW_007728595.1:117544-122385 GCF_000696425.1 Galeopterus variegatus | reverse complement strand
AGACCAATGTTCCCCTCTCTCTATATCAACTAAATTTTCTTGTACTTTATTTCATGTAATTTATATTCCCTCAAAAGAAACATTGAATATGATTTTCAAACCACACAGGCCCCAAGCTTCTGGATCACCTCCTCCACCCTAGCACTTTAGATGAGGAGGTAAGCTGAGTTGCTCTAGGTCAGGTAGTTGGATAATTAGTTAGTTGGTTAGTTACTAACTCAAGACTCCTTGTTCGTTGTCTTCCTCCTCCCACAATTTGGTCTCTTCAGATGGACTCAGTGAAAGCAAATCATCAAGAGAGGGGCTGTCTGTAGAACTTTCCTTTGATTTGTTTAGAATAAATAAATCTGAGTTCGATTTGATGAGCTGGAGTGAATCCAAGCTGTTCTCACTCAGGCTGTGCTGTGGTAAAGGAGAGGTTGGGGTTAAGCAGGAACTTGTGTTTTCCCCACAGTAAATTTGAGCAATATGGCCAGAGAGGTGTTTTGATTTATAGTCAAGGAGGGCCAAGGCCTTATCTTCTTGGTGGTGTCCCACAAGTCAGGCTGTAATTGAGAGAATTCCTGGATCAAGAATGTGGGGTATGAACAGGCCAGGGTGGTGGCTCAGGACTGATGTGGTTAGCAGGGAGCCAGAACCAGATCTTCCCCTTCTGTGGCCAAGGCAGCAGCTTACAGGTGCCCCACAGGGCCTTGCAGGAAAGACCTGAGTTCCTGGGAGGCAGCTTGACGGAAGGGCACAGGGCAGATGCAGAAGTCTGGGGGTAGAAAGGATAATCCCTTGGTGTAGGAATGGGGTTACTTGAGCAGTGCCCAGGAGGCATCTGGCCCCAGACCCTGACAGTTTCAGTTCCCAGAACATCGTGCTGTCTCTGTGTGCCCCTCAAAGCCATTTTTCATGTTTCTTCTCCTGCTTTGGATGCTCTTCCCATACTATTCTCTTGGCAAAAGCTTAATCGTCAGCTCAAGCCTAGCACAGTGCCTGGATGATAAGTATTAGACAAAAGGCAAACACCACCACCACCACCATCCCCCAGTCCTCCTTGAGCTTGGGTGGGGCATATGACCGAAGGGAGACAGGATGTGCATTGAGGTTTTGCCCAGTGAGGGGTGTGGGGCTGGATGGGAGGAACCAGTTGGAATAAAATGAGTTTAGGTAATACTGAGAGGGCCTAAAACACAACAAAAAGACTCTCACGAACTTCCTTTTTGCAGCATGCATGGATATAAGTGGGACGCAAAGGTGTGTGCTATGGCCCAGACAGCACCCAGGCCCTGGGAGGCAGCAGAACACTGGCTTCCATTCTTCTCCCTTTTCTATACTCTGGCAACCACCCTTCCCACTTCACCTGGCTCTGGGTCCTGTGCTGGAGGGGAGGGAGATCCTGGAGGCCCCATAGTGAATTCTCACTAGGAGTACATGAGATTGTGGTGTGTGCTAGGCAAGGACATAGACTCAGGCATCCCAGCCACTGGCCGGGGTTCTCTTATGGATCACTCACGCCCACTACTCACTCCAGACCTCTTAAATCAGAATCTCTATAGATGGGGCATTTTATTTTTTAAAATCTGCCAGGTTATTTTAATGCACAAATAAATTTGGGAGCCATGCAGTGATGTAGGACTAACCTAGTGTTCACTGTCAGTCTGATAAAAAAATGCATATAACTAGACAGCAGTAGTCCTCTGGGACGGTTATCTGGCATGAGATATCCCGGTGATGCCAGAGGAGATGGTCTGGGAAGGCCTGATGGTCAGACTCAACTCTCCCCGTCCTCTTACCAGGTTCTTGACTCTGCCGCAGGAAAGAATTCAAGAGCAGAGTCACAGTAGAAAATGAGAACAGGTTTAATGTAACGAATAAGAGATAGAGATTCTACAGAGAGGGTGCAGCCTAGCTCCAGAGACTGAGCAGGGCCCACACCAAGTTTAACACATAAGTAGGAAATACACACTTCAAGTTTAGCACAGAGTGCAGGCTGGCTCAAGAGAGTGAGTTTGATACAAAAAGAAATACGTACTCCATAGGCAGAGTGTGGGTTGGCCCCAGAGAGAGTGAGCAACCGCCCCACCTCCTACTGGGATTTGGCTTTTGCAGTTTTGCTATGAAATACATACTCATGCTATTTGATGAATGTTCAGTTAAGGGGGTGGGTTCCTGTTATGTAACCGCCCCACCTCCTACTGGGATTTGGCTTTTGCAGTTTTGCTATCAAATACATACTCATGCTATTTGATGAATGTTCAGTTAAGGGGGTGGGTTCCTGTTATGTAACCTAGTCTTGCACATGCTCACTTGGCCTCCTTTTAGGGCATGCTCATTGGTTAAATTCTATCACATGTACCAGTCATATTCAAGAATATTCTGTGCTCTTTGGCACCTCCAGTGCCATTCAAAGGATAAACTCTCTTCCACTGAGTATGCTTGGTCACTGGGGTTGTATAAGCCTGTATAAATTCCTTTTACTGAGCATGCTCAGCTACTGGATTTGCATAAGTCCACCCCTTATGGCCTCAATCTCACTGTGTGGTACTGAAAATAGGTGCAATTAGCAACAGTAACTCTCCTCTAGGGGAGTGTCTAAAGGAGGGGCCTGAGACCTTGGGGAGTAGCTTGAAACTCAGAGGTATGTCCTGAAACCTGAACTCCAGGAAACTGAGCACCTCCTATCTCACAAATACATATAATCCATCCATCAAACAACCAGGGAAGAAACTCTGTTTTAAAACAATAATAGCCCCTGATTATGGAGAACTTTCTAAGGTGCTGTTGGGATTGCTCTATATTCATTCATCAGCTCATTTAATCTTCACATTAATGCTGGGAGTTCAATGGCTTTATTTCTACTTTACAGACAAGGAAACTGAGCCTCAGCGAGCATAAATAACTCTAAACTGAGATGAAAAGCCAGCTCTGTCTAGTCCCAATTCAGTGTTCTTTCCACTAGAGCACTCTGCCTGCCTATCAAGGCAGGCATCAGGAAAGCTGGGTCATGTGCCCCCACACTCCCCCCAGAAGCTGCCACTTGATGGACAAAGACAGCCTAACACATGTGGAACTATTAGAGGACAATTAAGTGTGAATCAATGTGGTATTGATTCTTGAACACAACGGGGACTAACACAGCATATAATCGTGTTCATACAGCTGATCTGTCAGGATGTTTTGTGCTAATTTGAGTGGCTGGTGCACCCTCCAAAAGGTAAAATGAGCCAGAAAGCTTCCCGAGCTTGACAGGCCACCTCCCTGTGTTGACACCTGTCTCAAAGAATGAGAAATGGAAGATAAGGTCCCCTGTCTTTGGGCCCAGGTGAAGACATGCATCTGAAAGGGTCATCACCACATGCTGGCAGCACTCTTTCCCACTTGCTCTCAGGAAATGAAAGGGATGCCGGTGACAGCTGCAGAGCTGGCTGGCTGCTGGGAACATGAGGGGACCGACAATTCCTGTTCACACTGGAGTCCCAGTAAATAGCTGGGGTTAATTTGCAGATGACATCACAATTCAATTGTATTTGAGGCAGGAGAAGAGGAAAGAGCATTTGCCTTACATGCATGGCTGGTTTTGAGGCATTTTCCCCAAATGTGTGTTTTATAACTTGACAATATTGAGACCAGAAAATGGCCCTTGACAAGCATGTCAAGAAAAAGAGAGGAAGAGAGGAAATTGTCAGGTCAAATTATGTCCCCGCCTCCCAAGAAGAAGAGCTTCTCTCTCTGTTACACGATGGAACATAAAAGCGGTTTCCTGTCCTCAAAAGTCACAACATGCATTTGGGGGCATAATGACCTAACTGTGTGCTGCAGTTAACTAAAAATTGTCAGGAACTCTTATTTTGATTGGCTTGCATAATTCCTAAGTAAGGAGAACTTCTTATATTTTATGTGATAGCATTTCAGAATGATTTCCAATGGATCCCAAATAAAACCAATATATATTGTCTCTATACTGCAGAAGTAAAAAAGGGTCTCTTATTATTTAATTCAAAGCACACCTGTGTCTTCCTTCCACCAAAACATTAGATGAAAAATGTAAAGATCAGTCTAATTTTCAGAGTTCCCTAAACAATAATGTCAGTGACCCCTGACTGTGGATGATGCTGGTTATTTGGGGGCAGTCCCTAGAATGGGGGTCCTTTGTGCTCACTGGCTGTCTTCTCTTGGAACCCAGGTGTTCCCGAGGGGTTCTCAGTGTCCTTCTGCTGCGAACAATCCCGGGTGCATCTTCCATCAACTGTGCCGGCTCCTACTGTCCTCGTCTCTCCTGAGTTCCCACGCCCGCTGCTCTAGCTGCCATCACCCTTCATTTATTCTCTTATTCACCTCTATCTTGTGGCTCCGTGCCAGATGGGACCATTGTCACAGTTACTTTCTATTCTCTGGAGCATGTTTCTTCAAATTTCTTCTTCTCGGCTGGTCATGTCTGAGCCTGTGAACTCATTAGGGACAGGGACCCGGAACACCACATGGGCCAGCACCGTTCCACATGCACCTAACGTATTGCTCAGCAGTGGGACACAATAGTGGTACAGTCTATGGGGTCCAGAGAGGTTCTAGAACAAGAGCTCATTCCATTGATGTTGGGTTTGGTGAGGTCAGGTGTAGTCTTTGTCACGCTCACCTCCCCGGGTGCACTGAGAGCCCCGCATGTCAGGGGATGTGATTTCCTTTCTCCCCATCATCTGTGAGCTCCACCAGGCAAAGACATGCCCCTCATAGCCTAATATCCCAGCAAGAGCTTTTAAAGTGAAATAATAAATTAATATGTTCAATGAATGTGTCACTAAGGTGTTACTGTCTGACAACAAGCTGTAACAGGGCTGTGGGCAATTTCCAATCTA
>NW_007728595.1:114595-116919 GCF_000696425.1 Galeopterus variegatus | reverse complement strand
GAAGAATTTGCACTCGTAAGCACCCTGAGTTGGGCCCTTCAAGGACTGTGATGTGCTGCTAAGTCCAGGAGGGCTACGAGCTTGGGTGACAAAGTTGGTGTGCTGTGAATGCTGCAGGTGCACTGTTAAGAGTTCCTAGTGTGGCAAGATAACCCTTCACTCCTGGGACCATTGGAAGTTACCATGGGTGGCTGGAGCACCCAGGACTCTGCCTCAGTTTACCAGGTGGGCTGTATGCAAATATTGACATTTAATGAAAAAGGTTGGTAGGCACCGATTTAACTTACATCCCCCCTCAATGCAGAAATCCCTTTAGTGCCTCCTTGGCATGCACCCTTTCCCCTCTGGTTGACAGCACACAGCTCTCCGTGGGGCAGGACAGAGAGATATTCTGGGAAATATCTTCTCACTGAGCTCAAAGCTTACTCCCTATATCTTTTCCATTAATCCTCATTCCTCTGGAAACAGCACAAAGACTCCTAATTCTTCTTATAACAGTTTCAAACATGTGAAAGATTATGTCTCAAAATGAAGCATATTTTAATAACTTCTATGGGATTAGTATAGGCATATGCTAAAAAGTTTAAACTGGTATAAATTATAAAAAGAAAAATACCCACCCGTAACATGTAGTCTCTCTCCCCAAACGTTCACAGTTTTTTGTGCATGCTTCCAGAAAAAAAAAAATCCCTTTCATGCATATAGTAGTGTATATACATATACGTGCTTTTTAAAAGTATAAAATGGAATCATATTACATACACTGTTCTATACCTTGTTATTCATCTGTTCTTTGTTAGCATATGTGTATTGGTATCAGGTAAGGTAGTATTAGCTGTGGTAACTAAATGCAGTGACTGAACACAATAGAAGTTAATTTGTGGCTCACATGAAGTCCCAAGCAGGTGCTCCTGATAGGCAGGCAGCTCTCCTCCCAACAGGGAGTTCCTTCCGCACAGCTGCTCCATCAACATATCACTCTCCAGGCCTCTGTGCTCATTGGCATCAAGATCACAGCAGGTGACAAAAAACAGAGTGTCAAGTATGCAAGCTTTTCTAGGAGCCAGTCTTAAAGTTGAGTAGATCATGCTGCTTGCATTCCATTGGTTAGAACTAATCACTCAGCTCCACCTCACTGCAAAGGCAGCTGGGGAATGTGATCTAGCCCTGTGCCTGGGAAAAAGAAGATGGATTAGCTGGGCAGCCAATGGATTAGCTGAGCAGCCAGCAGTCTGCAACAGTCTGCCCCTTTGGTTTTCAGATGTCCATTCCATCCTCGAAGATGGAGCATATGTGAGTTATTTTTTGAAAAGCAAGTTTTCTATGGGGCACCCAGTTACAGTATCGAGCTCAAAGGAAGAAAGGGGTACACAGTGCTCTCCTTCAAGTCTAGATGGGGCTCACTGCAGCAAGCCACCTATGGATTAAAAAGAAAAGTCATCTGCATCCCACCAATCCTTTGCTATAACCAGTGGTGGAATGGGGACAGATAACCATAATAAAGAGTCTGCTAGACATGTCACCTCACTTGTTAGCTAGCTTCACTTTTAGAATTATATATGGATGTATGAATAGAATAAGTTCAAATGGGAGAAAAGGGTATCTGGTGGAAAATAAGACTGCTTCCCAGAAACCTGTTGTCCTTGCCAAACTACCACTCCTAGCGGTTCCTTGTGTAGACTTCTGGGATTTGTGTATGTATATGCAAACTTATATGTGTAGGTGTATATATGTATGCAAATATGAGTGTGTGGGTGCAAATTTTTGCATCCTCAAATTGCCCTTTTCTTTTAGATCTTTTTCAAAATTATAGTTGCATGGCATGCCATGATGAGCTTAAGGACTTTTAATTTGCTCCTGTTTCTTTTTTAACACATGGTAAATATTTCAGTGAGCTTTCTTGAAATACTGGTGTGACTACATCTATGGGGTAAATTGTACAGTCTGCATTTTTAATTTCACAATGTCACAATATTAACAACTAAGAAATAGCTTCAGTACTGTTCTTTCCCTGTGAAACACATATTATTATTGAGTTAATTATGGCATTCTTTTTTTTTTAAGTTTTGATAATTTGTTACAATTCTAAAGTTGTTTTGGTAAAATGTCAAGAAATTATTGCTGCAAGAAGTTTCTTTTCTTTTCTGCACTACTGGTAATGACCTCTCAGACACAGATCATTCACTTCCAGTCTCTGACCAATTCCGTCCTCGGCTTCTGTTGCCACAGGAGCTTATAAATGTCAGAAAGCTGCAGATAGAATGCTTGCAGCATTCTATTTTTTTTTTTTTGTCTTTTGTCTTTTTCCGTGTCCGGCAACGGAT
>NW_007728595.1:112222-113577 GCF_000696425.1 Galeopterus variegatus | reverse complement strand
CCACTCATCTGATGATGGACATTTGGGCTGGTTCCAACTCTTAGATATTGTAAAGAGTGCTACAATGAACATTAGAGAACAGGAATACCTTTGACTTGATGATTTCCATTCCTCTGGGTATATTCCCAGCAGTGGGATAGCTGGGTCATATGGCAGATCTATCGGCAATAGTTTGAGGAACCTCCATACCCTTTTCCATAGAGGCTGCACCATTTTGCAGCCCCGCCAACAATGTATGAGAATTACTTTTTCTCCGCAACCTCGCCAGCATTTATCATTCACAGTCTTTTGGATATTAGCCATCCTAACTGGGGTGAGATGGTATCTCAGTGTAGTTTTGATTTGCATTTCCTGAATGCTGAGTGATGTGAGCATTTTTTCACATGTCTGTTGGCCATTTGTATATCTTCCTTTGAAAAATGCCTATTTAGCTCTTTTACCCGTTTTTGAATTAGGATACTTGTTTTTCTCTTGTAAAGTTGTTTGAGTTCCTTGTATATTCTGGATACAAATCCTTTGTCAGATGCATATTTTGCAAATATTTTCTCCCAATCTGTTGGTGGTCTTTTAACTCTGTTAATTGTTTCTTTTGCTGTGCAGAAGCTTTTTAGTTNGCACTATCCAGTGCGCCACCGGGCCGGCCCTATATTTATATTTTTAATTTTTGTTTTAAATTTTATTTTATTTTGTCAATATATGTGGTTGATTATTGTGGCCAATTACTGAAAAGTCCATCCCTCCTTCCTCTCCCTGCTCCCTCCCAACAATGTCCTTTCTGTTTGCTCATCATATCAACTTCAAGGAATTGTAATTGTTGTGTTTTCTTCCCTCCCCACCAGGTTGTTTGTGTATTTACTTATGTATTTTTTAGCTCCCACAAAGAAGTGAGAACATGTGATATTTCTCTTTCTGTGCCTGACTTGTTNAGATGGCTGTAGGTGTGTGGGTTGACTTCTGGATTCTCTGTTCTATTCCATTGATCAGTGTATCTGTCTTTATGCCAGTACCATGCTGTTTTGGTTATTAAAGCTTTGTAGTATAGTTTAAAGTCAGGTAGTGCTATGCCTCCAGCTTTATTTTTTTTGTTCAGAATTGCTTTGGCTATGCATGGTCTTTTGTTATTCCATATAAATGTTTGGAGAGATTTTTCCATTTCTGAAAAAAAATGTAATTGGAATTTTGATGGGGATTGCATTGAATTTGTATATCACTTTGGGTAGTATGGACATTTTCACAATGTTGATTGTTCCAATCCAAGAGCATGGGACATTTTTCATCTTCGTGTATCCTCTTCAATTTCTCTCAGCAGTGGTTTGTACTTCTCATTATAGAGATTTTTCACATCCTTGGTTAAC
>NW_007728595.1:99396-109677 GCF_000696425.1 Galeopterus variegatus | reverse complement strand
AGTACTGCTTTTGCAGTATCCCACAGGTTTTGGTATGATGTATCATTATTTTCATTATTTTTAATAAATTTTTTGATTTCCTGTTTGATTTCTTCATGGACCCATATGTCATTAAGTAGAATGCTGTTTAATTTTCATGTGTTTGTATAGTTTCCAGAATTTTGTTGTTATTGATTTCTAATTTTAGTGCATTGTGGTCTGAAAATATACATGGGATAATTCCAATTTTTCTGAATTTGTTGTTATTTGATTTGTGACCTAAAATGTGATCTATCCTGGGGAATGATTCATGTGCTGATGAGAAGAATGAATGTTCTGAGGTTGTTGGATGGAATGTTCTGTAGATATCTGCCAAGTCCAATTGGTTTAGAATGTTGTTTAGATCTTGTGTTTTTCTGCTTATTCTTTGCCCAGATGATCTGTCCAATATTGACAGTGGGGTGTTCAGGTCCCCTGCTATTATGGTATTAGTGTCTGTTTCCTTCTTTAGGTCTAATAGAGTTTCTTTTATAAATCTGGCTGCTCTGACATTGGGTGCATATATGTGTATGATTGTTATGTCTTCTTGATGGATCGATCCTTTTATCATTATGAAGTGGCTCTCATTATCTCTTTTTATTGTTTTTAGTTTAAAGTCTATTTTATCAGATATAAGAATAGCTACTCCAGTTAATTTTTCATTTCTGTTTGCATGGTAAATCTTTTTCCACCCTTTCACTCTTAGTCTATGTGAGTCTTTTTAGGTGAGGTAGGTCTCTTGAAGGCAGCATATAGTTGGGTCCTCCTTTTTAATCCAATCAGCCAGTCTGTGTCTTTTGATTGGGGAATTTAAGCTTTTTACGTTAAGTGTTGTTATTGAAAAGTGTTGATTTACTCCTAGCATTTTACTGATTTTTGTTTGGATGTCTTAAGTGTCTTTTGTTCCTTTCTGATTTACTGTTTGTTTTCTGTATTTGTTGGTTCCTTGGGTTGTTTTCTCTTCATTGTTGCCAGTTTTATTTTACTAGTGGATTTTGATTTTTCCTCAGTTTTTAGGGCAGTGGGAGTTGTTTTTCAGGTACCAAAACCAGTACTCCCTTGAGAATTTCTTGTAAGGGTGGTTGTGTGGTAGTGAACTCCTGCAGTTTTTTTTTGTCTGATAAATATACAATTTGCCCTTCATTTTGGAAGGATAGCTTTGCGTGATAGAGTATTCTTGGCTGGCAATCTCTGTCTTCTAGTATTTTGAATACGTCATCCCATTCCTTTCTGGCTTTTAGGGTTTGTGATGAAAAGTCTGATGTTAGTCTGATTGGGGCTCCCTTATATGTGATTTGATGCTTTTCTCTTGCAGCTTTGAAGATTCTCTCTTTGTCTTTGAGTTTTGCCAGTTTGACTATAACATGTCTTGGAGAAGACCTTTTTGGGTTGAATACTTTTGGGGATCTTTGAGTTTCCTGAATCTGAAGATCTCTGTGTTTTCCTATACCTGGAAAGTTTTCTGCCACTATTTTGTTGAATATGTTTCAATGCAATCTCCTTTTTCCTCCCTTTCTGGAATACCCATAACTCAGATATTTGAGTGCTTAAGGTTGTCTGATATCTCTCTTAGATTTTCTTCAATGTTTTTAATTCTTTTTTCTTTTTTCTTTTTGGTTGCCTGTGTTATTTCAAACAGCTCATCTTCAAGGTCAGAAGTTCTCTCTTCTACTTCTGCAAGCCTGCTGATTAAACTCTCTGTTGTGTTTCTTATTTCATTGAATGAATTCTTCAGTTCAGCAAGCTCTGCTACATTCTTTTTCAGAGCATTGATTTCATTGTACATTTCTTCTTTCAGGTCCTGTGTATTTTTCCTTATTTCATCATGTTGTCTACCTTAGTTTGCTTGTATCTCATTTAGTTTCTTAGAGTTATCACTCGAAATTCGTTGTCAGACATTTTAAGGGCTTCTTGTTCTATAGGATCTAGAGCTTGAGAGTTACTACCCTTTGGTGGTGTACTTTCTTGATTTTTCACATTTCTGGTATCTTTCCTTTGATGTTTAGTCACTGTGGCAGGGGATTTCACAGTCCACTGGTTTGACACTATTGTCTGGCTAAGATGCTGCTGGGGCTGCCAATTTGGTATGGCTACCTCAGTGTCTGCTCGGTTGGCCACTAGTGTCTTAGGTGCATGGTTGCCTCGGGTGTTGGGCCTTTCTGGGGATGTGCCTCTCTGGTCAGCATGCACTTGGCTGGGCTGGGGATGGAGTCGGGCAGTGGTGGCAAAGCCTACCTGCTGGGTCGTGTGCCAGCACTGCAGAGTGCATAGTCTCTGCAGATCTTCCGCTTCTCCAGCTGGATGCCTCCCTGATCTGCATGCACTTGGCTTGGTTGGGGATGGAGTTTGGCAGTGGCAGTGAGGCCTACCTGCTGGATCGCATGCTGGTACTTCAGGGCATGTGGTCTCTGCGGCTCTTCTACTTCTCTGGCTGGACACCTCCCTGATCTGCACACACTCAACAGGGCTGGGAATAGCGTTAGGTGGCAGCAGCGAGGCCTACCTGCTGGGTCATGCACTGGCACCGCAGGGTGTGTGGTCTCTGTGGATCTCCAAATGAGTTCCTTTTTTTTTTTCCTTTTTGTCTTTTTTTGTGACCGGTAATGGGATAGCAACCCTCAGTGTCGGCTGGGAATAGCGTTAGGTGGCAGCAGCGAGGCCTACCTGCTGGGTCATGCACTGGCACCGCAGGGTGAGTGGTCTCTGTGGATCTCCAAATGAGTTCCTTTTTTTTTTTTCCTTTTTGTCTTTTTTTGTGACCGGTAATGGGATAGCAACCCTCAGTGTCGCACCCGCATCACACTCAACCAGTGAGCGGACTGGTCTCTATATGGGATCCGAACCCTCGGCGGGAGCGCTACCGCGCTCCCAAGTGCCGCACTCTACCGAGTGCGCCACCAGGCCAGCCCCCAAATGAGTTCCTTTAAAGAGCATACTGTTCAAACCTTCTAATTTGTCTTCTGATGGTGTCATGCTCACTTATAATGTCCTTACCCAAACTTCCTTGCTGCTCATGAAATTAATCTGAAAACCTCAGTATTCACAACTTTCTATCACGTGACCCCACTGGAACAACTATCTAGTCCTGTAAGACCAAAGGGGAAAGAAATGGCTACTCAGAGTCAAATTCCTGCTTCCCCTATTCAAGTCTTCAGGCCCACTGTGTTGGGCTCTTGCTGTTGCCATCACTGACCCCCAGGCTTTGCATGGTCTGACAACCTTCCTGTGCTTGATCAGATCACTCCTCTTCTTTTCACTTTACCTGGCCACCCTTAGTTTGTTGTAAGGCTGAGAATGACCTGTGCTCTGGAATCTTCCTCTGCCCTCCACCCTGTGCTCAGTGACTGCTAGGCAGGCTACATGTGTCTCTCACATGCACTGGATCTAAATCCTGTCCCTTACACTTGCTAGCCATGTGACCCTGTGCAAGTTACTTCCTGTCTCTGTGCCTCTAACCCCTCAGATGTAAAACATAGCTAATAATTACAGATCATTCAGTGAAGAAAAATGATGTGCCAGACCCCAGTTATGTGCATTAAGGCTTTATTTCCTATAACGCTCTCAATAACATACATTTTATTATCCCTATTGTTAGGTGAGGGAATTGAGGAACAGAGAGGTTGAGTAACTTGTCTGAGTCACACAGCTAGAAAGCAGTGGAACCAGGCTGGGAGTCCAGTGGTCTCTCTCCATAGCCCCACTTGTGAATCTACAGCCATGCTGCCTCTAAGAAATGGCTGTGAGTATTTTGTGAGATAGTCTGTGGGCCACCAGGGAGCACCGACTGCAAGTCAGCTCCACAACTCTTTGTGCTGTAATCACTCACATGTTGCAACTCTTCAATAGAGGGCAATTTTACAACTGCCTGGAATACCAGAAAACCTTCATGGACCCTTGCAGAAAGATTGAGGGAGATATCACGAATGAGAGAAGTTGACGTGGGATCATCCCAGGGCTGTGTGGGGGAAGGAGAGTCTCTAGCCCACCCAGGTGGGCACTTGGAGGGAAGCATCATGATGCGGCTTGGAAAAAGACAGACACATAACAGCGTCAAGGCCTTGGTATCAGTGAGGAGTTCACACTGAGTGGGGGAGGTGATAGCTATGTGACCAGGGAGATGACAAGGTTGGCCCAGCCCTGATGGTCACACCATCTGCAAGGTGCTGAACAGACACACTGGAGAGGAGGTGATGCAGGCAGCAGACAGGCCTGTGAAGGAAGGCCTGGGCCCTGATCCCGATGGTGGCAGTGAAGGAAAAGGAACTGAGACCCAGAAATTTTGCAGAAGCCAAGTCTACACTGTGTGGGTGGTGTTTTTGTTTATTATATATATATATATTATTTGCACTTCCTTACTCTCTGGCACTGTAATATGCTTAAGGCTCATCTTGTGCTGATGTGCCCTGCCCCAGATCTAGACTCAGACATTTCTCCAGGGAACTCTGGTTCTTTTCACAGGAGAATGGTGTTAGAAACAAAAATATGTGCACTGGAGTATTGGAGTATTGTTGCTTTAGGCCATATTTGCTAACAGAGGAAGGAAATGGGTATGTGCATAGGAACCTGTGCATATGCATATATCTAGAAATGTTTCTATATCTATTTCTCTATATCAAATTACACTTGCATTCATTTGCGTATCTTCTACTGTAACAGAGCATCACATGGTTCATTCCAGACTTCTCACCCTGCTTATCTGTAATGCCCTACTCCAGCAGTGAGAAAACTGGCCCACATCCTCTGCCATCCGTTTACTTGTTTACACAGTAACATCACACAAGTATAATGCTTTCAGAATTGTTAACCCAGACCTCTATGAGACAGAACTGCTCCAGCTACAGTACAGTGCTTGTGAACAGTTCCTTTTGTCTCTTTTTATATTTCCCTATATTTATTTATTTTTACCTACAAATAAAGATATGTTTCCAAAATTTGCATCATATAGAGTACATGATATTTTATCATGTTTTAAACAATTTTTTTCAATTTATTTTTTATTGGAACATATTTGATTGTACACATCTGTGGGGAACAGCACTGAATATTACTACCTGTGTTCAAATCAGAATGATAAGTATATTTGTCATTGTACAATGTAATCAATTTTTGTGGCCCTTTACAATTCTTCCCTTTCTCCCTTTTATCTCCCTCTTTCCCACCTCTGGTAAACTCAGTCCCATTCTCTTCTTTTGAAAGTTCAATGTATTATTGTGATTGTTGTATCTTTCTTATTTATTTACTTATTTAGCTCCCACCTATAAGTGAGGACATGCAGTGTTTCTCTTTCTGTGCTTGGTTTATTTCACTTAACATGATTTTCTCCAAGTTCATCCATGCTGCTGTATTTCATTCTTTTTTATGGCACAGTACTATTCCATTGTATAAATATACCACATTTTCATTATCCAGTTGTCTGATGATGGACATTTAGGGTGGCTCCAACTCTTTTGTTGCCTGTCCTTTGGGGTTGTATTCATAAAGTCTTGTCCAGTCCTACTTTCTGAAGTGTTTCCCCTATGCTTTAAGAGTTTTATAGTTTCAGACTATTTTCATTGCTACAATTTTGGAAAAGTCCAGAATGTTGTATAAATAAAATCATACAGTGTGCAGTCTTTAAAATTTTTTCTTCTTTTTCAATATAGGTCTTTAAAGCTATACATTTTTATATAAACACTGTTTTAGCAGCATTTCACAAATATAGATGTGTTTTCTTTACATTGTTGTTCGGTATTGAAGTGTTTTCTCATTTCTCTTGTGATTTCTTCTTTGCTCCTTGGTTATATAAAAGCGTGTTGTTTAATTTCAAAATATGAGGGCTTATTCTTCATATTACATGTTATTGGTTTGTAATGTAATTCTATTGTATTGGAGAATGTGCTGTTTACAATTATAATGCTTTGAAATACATTAAGACTTACTTTAAAGCCCAGCATATGTCTTTCTTTGTTAATGTTCCATAAACACTTGACAAAAAGTGTGTTCTGCAGTATCCTGCCCACACCTCAGTGAAATTTCTAGAGGTCCAGGAATCTGGGGAATGTCAGGATAGCCTTTCCAACTTAAAGGAGAGAATTGTTTTTAGTTGATAAATACCATAAGATCAAAAGTGAAATCTGATAAAATCTATTCTACTTTTTGCAATGGCTGTAAGAAAACTGAAAACACAATCTGCAGCCCACCTTTGTCATGTGTAGAGTATCATGACTTTTATTTTAAACATGGTTTTCATCCCTGGCCTCTTCTTATTTTTCCTATTTTCCTTTCTAGACGAGAAAGAGAGTTGCAGATCTCAATACACATGTATGTAAACCTTGTTATTTTGTTGAAAAATTTGAAACCATTACAAATGATTTTTGGTACAGAGTATAAAGTTTTGTATTTAAGCAAAACTATACATTTGTATAAAACTCTTTGGAGAGACCTCTGCTTCCTTGGAATATATGTACATTTTTCTCTTTCTCCTAAGAACAATAACCCCCCTCTCCCAGACATAATATGTAAACAAATATAAGGAGACTCTGAGAGGTGGACAGAAGAAAGGAGACTAGCTAGGGACCTCAGGATCCAAGCAACATGATGATAAAGTCCCTGAATTTTATTTTGCTTCATATATCCCAGACATGTAGCTAAAATAGCTAGAAATTCAGAAATGCCAATGAGCACAGACAAAAATAGCCCAAGGAAAAGCCTGCTCCTACCACTGACAGAACTAGATAATGACAGGCTAGCATGAAAGAAAACTTTTATATAATAACTGCTCTACTCCAGTCAAACACCTCAGAAAAAACTGCACCCCCCATGACAGCAAAGTCCAAGTGGGGAGCTTAGGCTTCCACCATTGCCAGGTTGTAATGAAGTAGGAATGCTGGTCAGAACTCACTCCATCCTCATGTCTTTTGGGGCTCTGGCTTCAATAGTTCCAATCTGTCCTCTACAGAGGTTGCTTGGCAACTGAGGGAGGGAAAGGAACAGAATGCTGTACTTGTGTAAGATAAGGGGAGTTACACTAGCAACCCCAAGGATAAGCAACAGGAGGCTGCATGGTGCCTGGGAATCTTCCACTTCTGTAGCCTTTCTCTCTTTGGCATAGCTCCACCTTTTTCTCCAAGTTCCTTATAAACTTTAACTTCATACCTCCACCCCCACCTCCAGTGGTTGTGGAGAAAGCAACTGCATAGCACTCAGATTGATACTCCACTTGATCCATTTCCTGTAAGTATCCACCCATCAATAATTAATAATAATAATAATAATAACAACAACAACAGCAGCAGCAACAACAACAACAACAACAATAATAAGCTCCTTGTAAACCATATGGAGTTGCCTGCTTCATTTTTTGGCCTCAGGATAACTTTTCTATTAGGTGGGCATTATATTGTTAGCTCACACTCAGATAAATAAGGTTCCCTTGCCCTCCCTGTTGGGTTGTTATCAGAGGAGGCCTATAGGAGAGTCAGGGTTTTGTTCTTCACCCAGTATTAACAAGGCCAGCCCTCAGTACTAAGAAGGCTAGCTCCCCTACCTCCATGGTGTCAGTGATGGCTATGTGGGAAGCAGTAATGAGATGCCACTCATTCTCTAAGTGTGCATTAGCAGAGAACCAGTGAGGACCCTAAACTAATACCCCTTCCCAAAGCACAAGGGATCCTTCAACCCCTGGGTGTCAGTTGAGGCCAAATGGAGAACCTAACCTTCCATGCTACCTGGCATTAATCAAAAAGTTCTACTACTAGAATGGAGTCAGGAGAAGATTGCTAAAACACAAGATTTAAATAGGACTCATAGTCATATAGTATAATATCCAAAGCACCCAGGTTTTAATAAAAAGTCACTTGTCGTACCAAGAATAAGGAAGTGCTCAAACTGAATGAAAAAAGATAATCAACAACCATCAATACTGATATGAAAAAGATATTAGAATTTTCTAAGAAATATTGTAAAAAAGCAATCATAAAAATGTTTCAACCAGTAGTTGCAAGCAAACTCAAAACAAATAAAAATAGAAAGTCTCAACAAGGAAATGAAAATCTCAGTCAAGAAGTAGAAGATATAGAAATTTAAAACTAAAAATATGATAACTGAAATTTTTATTTTTTTTTTTGTCTTTTGTCTTTTTTCCGTGTCCGGCAATGGATCGCAACCCTCAGTGTTGCCCCCGTACCGGACCGGGGACCGGCAATGAGATCGCAAGCCTCGGTGTTGCTCCCGCACCTCGCTCAGCCAGTGAGCGGGAACCGGTCTGTATGTGGGATCCGAACCCTCGGAAGGGAGTGCCGCCGCGCTTCCCAAGCAGCGCACTATCCAGTGCGCCACCGGGCCGGCCCTGAAATTTTAAAAAACAAAATAAATCAAAACACCTCACTGGATGAACTCAATAGCAGAATAAAGATGGCAGAGGAAAGATTCAGTGAACTTGAAGATGTAACAACAGAAATTACCCAAGCTGAAAAACAAATACTGAAAAAACAAAAAACAAAAAACAAACAAAAAAACAAACCCAAAGCCTGAGGACCTAGAGACTGTAACAAAATATCTAATATTTGTGTCATTGGAATCCCAGAAGGAGAAGGGAAAGGTGATGCTGGTAAAGTATTTAATGAAATAATGGCTGAAAATTTCTCAAATTTGTGCCCCCCCCCCAATAATCTACAGATTTAAGGAACCAAGAAAAGCCCAAGGAGGATAAATCCAAAGAAATCCACACCAAGACACATCATAATTAAACTTTTACAAACTAAAGACAACAAATCTTGATAGCATCCAGACAGCAACAAAACAATACTTATAGAAGAATAACAATTTGAATGACAGAGACCATCTATCTGAAATGATGATGTACAGAAAGAAGTGGCCCAACACCTAATAAGTGCCGAAAGAAAAGAACTGTCAAGTGTGATTTCTATGCCCAGTGAAACTATTATTCAGGAATGAAGGTGAAATAATGACATTTGCAACCAAAAGAAAGCTAAAAGAATTTGTCACTAACAAACTTAACCTTAAAGATAACCTAAAAGAAGCATTTCAGACAGAAAGGAAATAGTAAAGGAGGAAATCTTGGAGCATCGGAAACATGGCAAAAGCAAAATATGGGTAAATGCAACAGACTTTCCTGCTATTCTTGAGTTTTATAAATTATGTCTGATAACTGAGGCCAAAATTATAACAATGACTAACAGTTCTCAATGTACATAGAGGAAATATTTAAGATCATTATATCATAAATGGGGGTGAAGAGATGTAAAGAGAGGCAACATTTCTATACTTCACTAGAAGTGGTAAAATGTTGACACCAGTGGACCTTGATTGTTTATATATCTGTCTATCTCCAGAGCAACCATTAAAAAAGCTATACAGGCCATTACAAGATCACATCCTGTCCTGGGACCAGTAGCCATAGTGCTTCCCCAGCCTTTAGGCTCTGCCCTCTACCCAGCACACTCACAGGAGAGGCCACAATTCCCTGATCCTGGTGGCTTGAAGCCCGGGCTCACAGGGCCTGTGACCGTAGTTGTGCAGTCTGGGAAGCCAACTCTAGTCCTACTGAACTGCTGCACCCCCACCTCCCCAGTCAGAGAGTAGACAGGCAGACCACACCTCATTAATCTCTCTACACTCAGCCCTGAACACACCCTCAGGCCAGTGGAAATAAAGCTCATCTGCTGCTCCCCAAGAAGCTGCCAGGTGGTTCCTTTCTGAACAGTCCTGCCTAGTGGTCTTGCCAACAGGCCCAG
Source organism: Galeopterus variegatus (assembly GCF_000696425.1). Classification (NCBI taxonomy): domain Eukaryota; kingdom Metazoa; phylum Chordata; class Mammalia; order Dermoptera; family Cynocephalidae; genus Galeopterus; species Galeopterus variegatus. The sequence goes on along the minus strand of NW_007728595.1, from coordinate 99,925 downwards.
AAGTGGCTGCACCAGCTCCTTCATTGGATGTCTGCCTACCAGCCCTGCACACTGCCCAGAAACAGCTGGTCAGATTACTTCACCTCAGGCCTGCCTAACAGCCCTTTCCACCACACAAGAAGCTGGTAGATGGGCCCACTCACTGCAGCCCTACCTAGTGGCCTCACTCACTTCCTGAGAAGCAGTTCAGCAGCTCTGTCATTGGCAGTCCAGCTCCTGAACTGCACAGGAAAGCAGGACTTTGCAGCCACCTCTGTTGTCACTGCCCAGTCACAGACCATTGCCATTGCCACTGCCCATCTCCCTGCACAGCAATCCATCCTGCTCTCTGCCAGGGACTCCATCCTGCTCCCACCACCAGCTCCACCTTGCCTGGACTCAGGTGTTCCTACATTTTACCAGGCAGAAGGAAAGAGGAAAAAGAAACCTCACTCAGGTTTGTCCCTTCGAGCTGAGGAACTTTCATACACACTAGTGCACCTATCAGAGTCATGGGACACTAGCTGGGGTTCCAGAAAGTCTGCCCAGG
>NW_007728595.1:93160-98396 GCF_000696425.1 Galeopterus variegatus | reverse complement strand
CAAGCCTCGGTGTTGCTCCCGCACCTCGCTCAGCCAGTGAGCGGGAACCGGTCTGTATGTGGGATCCGAACCCTCGGAAGGGAGTGCCGCCGCGCTTCCCAAGCAGCGCACTATCCAGTGCGCCACCGGGCCGGCCCTGAAATTTTAAAAAACAAAATAAATCAAAACACCTCACTGGATGAACTCAATAGCAGAATAAAGATGGCAGAGGAAAGATTCAGTGAACTTGAAGATGTAACAACAGAAATTACCCAAGCTGAAAAACAAATACTGAAAAAACAAAAAACAAAAAACAAACAAAAAAACAAACCCAAAGCCTGAGGACCTAGAGACTGTAACAAAATATCTAATATTTGTGTCATTGGAATCCCAGAAGGAGAAGGGAAAGGTGATGCTGGTAAAGTATTTAATGAAATAATGGCTGAAAATTTCTCAAATTTGTGCCCCCCCCCCAATAATCTACAGATTTAAGGAACCAAGAAAAGCCCAAGGAGGATAAATCCAAAGAAATCCACACCAAGACACATCATAATTAAACTTTTACAAACTAAAGACAACAAATCTTGATAGCATCCAGACAGCAACAAAACAATACTTATAGAAGAATAACAATTTGAATGACAGAGACCATCTATCTGAAATGATGATGTACAGAAAGAAGTGGCCCAACACCTAATAAGTGCCGAAAGAAAAGAACTGTCAAGTGTGATTTCTATGCCCAGTGAAACTATTATTCAGGAATGAAGGTGAAATAATGACATTTGCAACCAAAAGAAAGCTAAAAGAATTTGTCACTAACAAATTTAACCTTAAAGATAACCTAAACGAAGCATTTCAGACAGAAAGGAAATAGTAAAGGAGGAAATCTTGGAGCATCGGAAACATGGCAAAAGCAAAATATGGGTAAATGCAACAGACTTTCCTGCTATTCTTGAGTTTTATAAATTATGTCTGATAACTGAGGCCAAAATTATAACAATGACTAACAGTTCTCAATGTACATAGAGGAAATATTTAAGATCATTATATCATAAATGGGGGTGAAGAGATGTAAAGAGAGGCAACATTTCTATACTTCACTAGAAGTGGTAAAATGTTGACACCAGTGGACCTTGATTGTTTATATATCTGTCTATCTCCAGAGCAACCATTAAAAAAGCTATACAGGCCATTACAAGATCACATCCTGTCCTGGGACCAGTAGCCATAGTGCTTCCCCAGCCTTTAGGCTCTGCCCTCTACCCAGCACACTCACAGGAGAGGCCACAATTCCCTGATCCTGGTGGCTTGAAGCCCGGGCTCACAGGGCCTGTGACCGTAGTTGTGCAGTCTGGGAAGCCAACTCTAGTCCTACTGAACTGCTGCACCCCCACCTCCCCAGTCAGAGAGTAGACAGGCAGACCACACCTCATTAATCTCTCTACACTCAGCCCTGAACACACCCTCAGGCCAGTGGAAATAAAGCTCATCTGCTGCTCCCCAAGAAGCTGCCAGGTGGTTCCTTTCTGAACAGTCCTGCCTAGTGGTCTTGCCAACAGGCCCAGAAGTGGCTGCACCAGCTCCTTCATTGGATGTCTGCCTACCAGCCCTGCACACTGCCCAGAAACAGCTGGTCAGATTACTTCACCTCAGGCCTGCCTAACAGCCCTTTCCACCACACAAGAAGCTGGTAGATGGGCCCACTCACTGCAGCCCTACCTAGTGGCCTCACTCACTTCCTGAGAAGCAGTTCAGCAGCTCTGTCATTGGCAGTCCAGCTCCTGAACTGCACAGGAAAGCAGGACTTTGCAGCCACCTCTGTTGTCACTGCCCAGTCACAGACCATTGCCATTGCCACTGCCCATCTCCCTGCACAGCAATCCATCCTGCTCTCTGCCAGGGACTCCATCCTGCTCCCACCACCAGCTCCACCTTGCCTGGACTCAGGTGTTCCTACATTTTACCAGGCAGAAGGAAAGAGGAAAAAGAAACCTCACTCAGGTTTGTCCCTTCGAGCTGAGGAACTTTCATACACACTAGTGCACCTATCAGAGTCATGGGACACTAGCTGGGGTGCCAGAAAGTCTGCCCAGGGTCAACCACATAAGCCAAGGAGAGATGGGGCAGTCAGGTGCTTCTCCCAAGAGCTAGGGATGTTGACTACCACCTCAATGACCCACTCAGGTTTGTCCCTTCAAGCTGAGGAACTTTCATACACACTAGTGCACCTATCAGAGTCATGGGACACTAGCTGGGGTGCCAGAAAGTCTGCCCAGGGTCAACCACATAAGCCAAGGAGAGATGGGGCAGTCAGGTGCTTCTCACTCAGGTTTGTCCCTTCGAGCTGAGGAACTTTCATACACACTAGTGCACCTATCAGAGTCATGGGACACTAGCTGGGGTTCCAGAAAGTCTGCCCAGGGTCAACCACATAAGCCAAGGAGAGATGGGGCAGTCAGGTGCTTCTCCCAAGAGCTAGGGATGTTGACTACCACCTCAATGACCCAACACAGTGACAATCACTTCAGCAAGAAACCACTGAGTGCCCCAGTGCTTAGGCCATGGAGGTGCTCACATGCAACTTTGACACTGAATACAGCTGAAGTAACCATATGGAGACTACACTACTCTGTCTAGCCAGAACTAAAACTAAAACACCATACCTAATGGTCAACAGAAAACACATCTACAGAAGGGAATCTCTCACCTCAAAAATCACTCCAGAGTAATAGAAGCAGCAGCTACTCTATCAGATGACCAGACATCAATGTAGGGATAGAAGAAATATGGAAAACAAACAAACAAACAAAAAACTCCCCCCAAAACCCCAAGAAAATATGATACAACCTGATAATGGATTGAATTGTGTCCCACAAGTTTTTGAGTTTTATGTATTAGAAGCTTGATCTCTACTGTGGCTGTTAAGAGGATGGGAAATCCTATTATGGTAATTGAAAGGAGGGGCCTTGAAGAAGTGATTAGATTCTGAGGACCATGCTCTAATGAATGAGGGCTTTAAAAGGAGAGCATGTGAAAGTCTCTCTCTCTCTCTGCCTCCACCATCTTAGAATATGAAACCCTGTGTTGCTGAAGCCAACACCATGGAAAGCCTCCACCACATGTATTCCCTGGACTTTGGACTTCCTGGCCTCAGAAACTGTAAGGAATAAATTTTGTTTTCTTTATAAATCACCCAGTTTCAGGTGTTTATGTTATAAACAACAAAAATCGACTAACACATCACCAAAGGAATATAATAATTCTTAAGGACCAGACCCCACATAGCAGGAAACCCTTGAAATGTCTGAAAAGGAATTCCAAGCAACAATCTTAAGGAAACTTAATGAGATACAAGAAGACTCAAATAGATGATGCAACCAAATGAGAAAGACAATGCAGGATATGAAGGAGAAAATTCACAAAGAGATAAATACTTTAAAAAAGAATGTAGCAGAACTCCTGGAACTGAAGGATTTATTCAATGAGATACATAATACAACTGAGAGCTTAAGCAGCAGGCTAGAGCAAGTGGAAAAATAATTTCTGATCTCAAAGACAGTCTTTTTCATATAACCTGGGTAGATAAAAAAAAGAGAATTTTAAAAAATGAAGAAAATCTGTGAGACTCATCAGACAACCTTAAGTGCATAAACATCCAAATCATGGGAGTTCTGAGAGGGGAGGAGAAGGGAAAAGGCATTGAAAAACTTATTCAATGAAATAACAGCAGAAAACTTCCCAAGTATTGGGAAAGATACAGACTTTCAGATCCAAGCAGCTCAAAGATCCCTGAACACATTCAATGTCCTCTCTGAAATACATTGTAGGCAAATGTGAAAAGCCAAAGACAAAGAGAGAATCTTAAAAACAATAAGAGAAAAACACCAGGATACCTATAAGTTAGTCCCCATCAGACTCACGGAAAATTTCTTAGCAGAAATCTTATAGGACAGAAGATAATGGGATGCTATATTCAAAGTACTGAAAGAAAAAAACTGCCTACTAAAGGAAGAAAACAACTGGGTAAGGAAAATGTGGTATATATACACAATGGAGTACTACTCAGCCATAAAAAATAATGAAATCCTGCCATTCATACAGCATGGAATGAGTGTGGAGAGAATTGTTAAGTGAAATAAGCCGGGCACAGAAAGAGAAATACCATATGTCCTCACTTATAAGTGAGTGCTGATATATAAGGAAAAAAGAAAGAAACTGCAGTCACAATAATACATTGAAATTTCAAAAAGAGAGAGCAGAGCTGTGTTTCTTAGATGTGGGAAGGAGGGGGAGAGGAGTTACTGAGATTTAATTAAGGGTCACAAAGAATGATGAGGTTTCGTAAAGATGAGTATACTAATTATCCTGATTTGATTATCATGTATTGCACACAGGTATTGTTATTCAACAGCAAATATGTAAAATCAATTATGTTTCAATAAAAGCAAACAAACAAACAAACAAAAAAACCCAAATAAATACACAATACTTATATATGGAAAACTGTAGAAGACTCCAAAAAACACAAAAATAGACTTAATATTGTTTGAATAGGGTGATGAAGAAAAAAAAAAACAAAAGGTTACACAAAGAGATATATTCTAAAACACCGTAGAGGACTTCTGGTTTCCAGTCTGCATGTAAGGAGCTTGGTAGTCAAATCTCTTTCCTAGCAACAAGTAAAAAGCTGAACAAACTGAAAATCAACAACTCTTCTTAGATCCTTCAGAGAATTGAAGTCAATGGGAAAACAGCTGCCCCAAATGTTGGAGAGACAGGCAGGTGGATATTGAGAATCACACTTATCAGAACAGAAACCCATGAGCAGATATCTCTGTGAGAACCAGTTCTGGGGTAGGAAAACCTGAACTGTAATGGAGCAGTTGCTGGAGGCTCAGTGTGGACAAGTCTGTCAGTTAAAAACTGTGCGAGGACACAGTCCTAGGGGTTTTGTGAGTTTTACCTCCAGGAGACCCCTACCAGGTTCTCACAGTGAATTGGAGAAAAATCCCCTTGTGCTTCTGAAGAGGGGAGGGAAGAAATAGTAATTTTGAAATACACTCAGTACAACACCAAGAATGAACCCTAATGAAAACTATGAACTTTGGGTAACAATAACGTGTCAATGTTGACTCACTGATTGTAACAAATGGACCTCATCTGGTGATGGCGGGGAAAATTGTGTGTGTGGAGTCAGCATGTGTTTGAGCTTTTTCCTTTTCTGCTCAATTTTGCTGTGAACGTAAAACTGCTCTAA
>NW_007728595.1:90571-92945 GCF_000696425.1 Galeopterus variegatus | reverse complement strand
GGGTTTTGTGAGTTTTACCTCCAGGAGACCCCTACCAGGTTCTCACAGTGAATTGGAGAAAAATCCCCTTGTGCTTCTGAAGAGGGGAGGGAAGAAATAGTAATTTTGAAATACACTCAGTACAACACCAAGAATGAACCCTAATGAAAACTATGAACTTTGGGTAACAATAACGTGTCAATGTTGACTCACTGATTGTAACAAATGGACCACATCTGGTGATGGCGGGGAAAATTGTGTGTGTGGAGTCAGCATGTGTTTGAGCTTTGTCCTTTTCTGCTCAATTTTGCTGTGAACCTAAAACTGCTCTAAAAATAAAGCCTATAAAAAGGCCACACAATATAGATAAATCATAATGGAATTCTAAAAAAACCCCAAAACAAAACCATTCAAGTAACTCACAGGCGGTCAGGAAAAGAAAACAGAGAAAGAAAAGACAGAGAACAAACAAAAAACCTATTTATGCCCTCTCCACGAACCTTTAATTAGCATCAAGACTGCTGGCTCCTCCTGCGCTGTGGACCCCTCACGCGAGTTGGGGGTGCTCAGGGGACAGTAACTGCTAATAGCCAAGTCCCAGCCCAGGCATAACTGCCACTAGCTCCACACCCCAGAAGGAAAAGATAAGCATGCAGCCTCTATTGTGCTGGACCTGGGCATCATAGCCCAGCCACTACCCACACTCCACCCTGCCTCAGCAACGCCTCAAAACCGAGATGCCCAGTTGCACACCAGACACCAAAAAATAATTCTGAATCACTTGTTAAATTGGAGCCTCTGTTTCTGTTCTCAGTGTCCCCAATTTGAAAATTCTGTGTCAGGCACAGAAGCTCAACCCCATGCTCACATTTAATGAGACTAGCCCATTGAGTGAGATGCCATCCTATGTAAATCCCATACTCACCTGTAATGAGAATTACCTACCTTGAGAGCTTTTGTCTCATGCTCATGGGCTCAACCCCATGTTTATGCATAATGAGAGTAGCCTAACGTGGCCTGCTGTCCCAGCATGTGAACCAATATTCTCCTGACCTGTAATAAGAGTGGACCATCTGTAGATCCATGTGCCCCACCTGTAGGTCCATGTGCTCAGGCTCAATACTTACAGATGAAAAGAACTGCCCAACTACGGCCCTGCTGGCCCGTGTGCACAGGCCCCACACCATGCTCATCTGTTATGAGACACCTAGAGTTTTACCAACCCATGCACATGGGCTTAATATCCTTCTCACATGAAATAAAAGGGGACCCCCTTAGGAACTGCTGTCCCATGTTCACAAATGAATATTGTGTTCACCCATAAAAAGAATGGTCCAACTTGAAAACTGCTGTCCCACACTCACAGGCTCAGTGCCACACTCAGGCAAAAAGAGACTGGCCACTTTGGGAACTGCTGACCCATTATCATGGGCCCCAAGAATGATCTCATGTTAGTAGAAATGGCCCAGTGTAAGTACTGCTGTCCCATGTCTTGGGCTCAGTGCCATGCCCATGTATAATAAAACTGGCTCACCCTGGGGATGGTTGTCCCATGCTATTGGTCTCATCACCAGGCTCGTGGATAATTAGTGTGGTTTAAGTTAAGAAATGCTGCCCTGTTCATACAGCTCAATACCATGACCACACATAAATGTTGCCCTCCTTGGAAACTGCACAGAGGCTCAATGAAGTGCTCATGCCTAATAAATCAACTAGTTAGAATGGCCCACTCTACTGGGTTGAATAATGACCCTTATACCCCTCAAATTTATGTCTATTCATACCTGTGAATGTGGCCTTACTTGGCAATAGTTTTTGTAAATGTATTCAAGTTCAAATAAGGTTATGCTAGATTAGGATGGGCCTTATTTGATTTGTGTCCTTATAAGAAGAGGAGAATAGAGACAGACACAGACATACAGAGAGGACGCCACGTGACGAGGGAGGCAGAGATTAGAGCCATGTGTCTACAAGCCAAGAAACGCCAAGGATCATTGGCAACCACTAGGAGCTGGAAGGTGCAAGGAAAGATCCTCCCCTGGAGCCTTCAGAGGGAGCGTGGCCCTGCTGACACCTGATCTTCTAGCCTCCAGGACTCTGAGAATAAATTTCTGTTGTTTTAAGTCACCTGGTTTGTGGCACTCTGTCACGACAGCTCTGAGAAACTAGTACACCCACCTTCTATCTGGTTGAAGTGGGTCGCTAGGTCCAGCCCACACTCAGGGAAGAGCATGAAATCAAGGTCATCCATATCAAGGTCATGAGTGTCAAGAGGCAGGGGTCACATGGGCCACCTTAGCAGCTGCCCACCATACTTGGTATTTACTTCTTGTATTTGTGCTGGTAAGTTTCATGTAAGAAACCTTTGTGGGCATTGCTGCACTAACAGACTCAG
>NW_007728595.1:88279-90250 GCF_000696425.1 Galeopterus variegatus | reverse complement strand
CCTGGAGCCTTCAGAGGGAGCGTGGCCCTGCTGACACCTGATCTTCTAGCCTCCAGGACTCTGAGAATAAATTTCTGTTGTTTTAAGTCACCTGGTTTGTGGCACTCTGTCACGACAGCTCTGAGAAACTAGTACACCCACCTTCTATCTGGTTGAAGTGGGTTGCTAGGTCCAGCCCACACTCAGGGAAGAGCATGAAATCAAGGTCATACATATCAAGGTCATGAGTGTCAAGAGGCAGGGGTCACACGGGCCACCTTAGCAGCTGCCCACCATACTTGGTATTTACTTCTTGTCTTTGTGCTGGTAAGTTTCATGTAAGAAACCTTTGTGGGCATTGCTGCACTAACAGACTCAGGGAGGAGGGCTGGCAAGATCTTATTACTCCCGTGTGACAGAGGAGGAAACTAAAGCTCAGGCAGTTTAAGCGAATTTCCCATGGTCATATTGCTTCAAAAACTGCAACTGAAACCCAAATATTGGAGCTGGACCCGCACATTTGGAGATTATGTATGTATCCACCTAATCAATAAACCAACTCTTTTATTAAAACATAGAAGACATGAAAAATCTTTCAATTAAAGTGCTGTTGAGAGTATGACATGGGGGAGGGGGAAATAAAAATAAACATCAGTCTATTTTTGTGTCTTTCTCTTGAGGCAGTTTTCTTTTCCCAGCTCGGCAGAGATGGACAGTGCAAAGGAGCAGCGGGCAGGCCTTGAGAAATCGCCCTGCTCATCAGGGAGTGAGCTTTCAGCTGCCCAGCCAGGCACGGCATCTTTCTGAAATAAAATTAATCTATTAATCCATGATGTGCAACTGTAGATTTTATACAGTATCATAAATCCCAGGAAATTAACTTGCTCTGAGCCTTGGCCTGGGGCAACTCTCAGCGATGAAAGTTCTCTCTGAAACTTAATTGCTGTTTAAATATTTCCTGCTAGTTTTTTCCTCTCTCTCCCCTACCATCACTAAAAGGAAAAAAATCATAGAGGTAGAAAAAAAAGCTGCTTGGTTTCATTTTACCACTAAATCAAATTCTTCTTCTCACCGTGGGTATGAAGTGTCAGGGATGTTTTATGCCCCAGGACAAAAAGAAGAGTGTTTCTCTTTCAGGGTGGCTAAATGAGCATTCTATTATAAGGTGGGCTTGTGGACAAGCCGTGCTGGGGTGGGGTGGGAGTCATTGCAGAGACAGTGGCTGAGCACAGGGAGTGGGTGCCTTTAATTGGTCATGTCATTCTGGGCAGATATTCTAGAGACAGGACAGTGGAATTCAGAGATTAACTATAAATTTAGGAGTTGCATAAATGTCAGCCATAGTCACTGGTGAGATTGTTGTGGAGCTCCTACTGTGTGCCAGAGACACTGTGGGAATTGCCTCATCTAATCCTGTGACAACCATTCTCATTTCCTCGTTTCATTGGTTAGAAAACCGAACTGAAGAGCTGGGGACTGGCTTGCCTGAGATCACATTGCTGGCAAGAGGTGGATTTACTTATGTGTTTATTTATTTACAAGCTTATGTGACTCCAAAGTCCATCCTTTCTCCTTTTGTCATTGGCCCTAAAACTTCAAAAAGTTGTAACCCTTCCTAATGGCAAATTTTACATGGTCATATATAATAAGTGTTTGTACATTGCATACATTTTGATTAGGAAACTTTATACTAAAAAAAAGCAGCTATAAGTTAAAAATTAAATTTGCATTTTATCCATGACAACCTCTATATACATTTGGAAATTAATCATACTTCCATGTAAGTTAGTTTGCAGACAGTGCTTGATACATGTGTAGAGCTAAGAAACCCTGCCATTAAAAGTTGACTGCATGCAGGGCAGTTGTAGGCCCCAATATCTTTTTTTTTTTCTTTCTTTCTTTTTTTATTTTAATTTTTTAAAAAAATTTTATTTTGTTGATATACAATGTGGTTGATTATTGTGGCCCATTACCGAAACCTCCCTCCCTCCT
>NW_007728595.1:85510-87279 GCF_000696425.1 Galeopterus variegatus | reverse complement strand
AACAGGTATACCTTCGACTTGATGATTTCCATTGCTCTGGGTATATTCCCAGCAGTGGGATAGCTGGGTCATATGGCAGATCTATCTGCAATTGTTTGAGGAACCTCCATACCATTTTCCATAGAGGCTGCACCATCCCAATATCTTTGGTATCACTCCTCCAGGCCCACTATTTCTTTGGATGCATGGGGACAGGTCAGGGCTCTGTAGACTGTGATGCTGCTCCAGATTCACTGGCTGTATGGACATACGGGGACAGTTTAGGGATGTGTTGCAGGTTCTATGGCAGCCCTCAAAGAAACCAGCCGACACTATCATTCAAGGATATTATTTTGAGCTAACACCCAAGTTAACCATGATGAACAAAGAAGTTACTACAAGTTGTGTGTTTCTTGTTCATGACACAATGTATATGCTTTAAAAGACTAAGCCTTTGTAATTTTTGAAGCATTCTTTTGGTCCAGGAAAATAGCAAAGAGGGCTTATCAAGTGACAGGAGATTTTAAAAAGTGCCATAAATAGAATAGCTCATTGTGTTCTTCAAAGCCACCATTAAGACACAGGTAGTATTATTATCTCCATTTATATGTGAGGAAGTAGAAGCACACAGAGGAAAAATAAATATTTTGTTTCATATTTCTTTTATAAAGTATAAATGTGTTTGGCTTCTGTGTCCCAAAGATGATGCAAACATTGCAATCGGCTGTCACCACCAAACCTTTCTTGACTTAGGTATAGTGGATACTGTGTTGCACTTGCCCATAACCTTCCCTCTTCTGGGAAACCTTCTCTTGATGGCTGGGAATGTCAAAGGCTGACACCTCACAGCTCAGCTCTCGGGTGAAGACCTCGCAGCTCAGCTCTCGGGTGGAGAGAGCACCAGCCCAGGGACATAGCCCCTCTGCAGGGGAAGCCTGCATCTCATGGCTAACCAGTGCAGGGTTATGAAGGCTGCTCCTCCTCGCCTCAGCTCTGCACAGTCATGTCAGTTCCAGAGCACCCTGTGGGAAGGGCTGAGGCCTTTGTTATTGCTGCCTTGTGGCCCTAACACTCACTCTGGGCAATCTTTCCCATATGGGTGTTAATCCTCAGAGAACTCACAGTAAACTTCCTACACATAAATCTCTGTCTTCGGGTGAGAATCTCAAGGAACCAACCCAACCTGTGGTGTAAAGTGCAGAGGATGCCACCAAGGACCATGATATCTTCCCCAGAAGAGGACATAAAGAGGGTCAAAATGCCCTTCTTCTTTTGGAGGAGTCATGAGGTTTTGCCCATGGAACTTTCATGTTGGTGGCAGGCAAACCACTGTGTCTATGCCATGCGGGCTTTGCCATATTGTCCTCTTTAACTATCTCAACATTCAGAAAAATAACACTTTGAGCACACAGACAATTAAGTAAGTGGAAATCATATCTGAATGATGCCTATTCTTTTATTGGTTAGGCAATACGTTGACTGGTCTCTGTTCCTTGGTGTCTCCAAATTTTTGTCTTACTTCAGTTAATAGAATTGAAGGAAGACATGCAACTCATTTGGATTTTTTTTCATATAATGATTTTATTTCAGGAATCATTGTTTGATTTTTATATTTTCAAATCTGCGTGATAAGCAGTCAGAATTTAATTGGACACCCTAAAAGATATAGTTTTGATGCTACTGTCTGTAATTCATTGGATTATCTTATTATTAGTTTTGTTATTTCTAGACCGTCCCATGGGAGTAGACCAGCAGATTCAACACATTCCTCAAGTGTGTGCTTTTGGATA
>NW_007728595.1:79729-85162 GCF_000696425.1 Galeopterus variegatus | reverse complement strand
ATGGGTAGGCTCATGTTAAAATTTGTGAGGTGCAGCTTAAAATGTTTGGAAGAACACATATATCCGCAAATGTACATATTAAAAAAGAAAAAAGTTAAGCTTCCATCTCAGGATTCTAGACCGTCCCATGGGAGTAGACCAGCAGATTCAACACATTCCTCAAGTGTGTGCTTTTGGATATTACTGTCATTTTTATATTTGCTTTTAAAGTAAATTTTAAAATTTAATATGACAAACCTACAAAAAATTTAACATATCCTAAGTATTGAAATTTAATTTCTTTCTATTCTTATGTTATTTCTTTTAATCCACTTCCTTTGCATTTAATTTTCTGCTATTTTTCTAGAATCCTGAGATGGAAGCTTAACTTTTTTCTTTTTTAATATGTACATTTGCGGATATATGTGTTCTTCCAAACATTTTAAGCTGCACCTCACAAATTTTAACATGAGCCTACCCATTTCTTAAAGTTCTAAATGTTTTCAAATTTTGCTTGTAATTTTCTTTGACCCATGATTTATATATATAGAATTTAATCACTTAATTATATAACAACTGAGGATTTTCTTGCCATTGTACCTTTGTTGATTTCTAACTTAATGTGGTCAGAAATATACTCTGAATAATGTCAATCTTTTGAAATATTTCGAGTCCTGCTTTATTAATCTGCATATAATCAAATTTTATAATGTTCTATTAGTCCTTGAAAAGGATGTGTGCTCTGTCATTGTTAGGGTCAGTATTTTATGCATGTCAATTAAGTTTCTCTACTTGAAAGTAACATGGCTGGGACTTGAACCCTGGCATTCCAATACTTGGGTGCATTCCTTTAACTATTAAATTCTTCTGTCTCTCACAAAGTTCCAAAGTAAGTACTATACCCTAAAGTATCAAATCAGTAATCCTGTGTCTGATCTTGGTGACAGCCTCTTTGGCCAAGCCTTAAGAACTGTGGATGGTGGAGCTGCAAGAGTTTGTAGTTAGGAATAAGTTTTGCAAGAGTCACCCACAGTCTGTATTTAGAAATATATCATGTGACAAGTTATGCACAATCTGATTTAAGAATATCTTCTGCAAGAGTCATGCACAGTCTGTATATAGGAGTACTTCAACCAATGAGGCAGCCCTGACATGCAGGGGGTAAGTCAAGTCTAAAAAACTGAATGCATTCACAAGATCTCTGTTATTCTATTGCAGCTGTAATAAATTACCACAAACTTAGTGACTCAAAACCACACAAATATATTGTCTTATGGTTCTGGAGGTCATATTATTTTATGGTATGACATGTTCATAAGTTCAACATGCATCTTATGGGGCTGCATTTCCTTTGGGTGGCTATAGGGGGAGTCTGTTTCCTCGCCTTTTCCAGCTTTTACAGGTGATCCACATTCCTTGGCTTGTGGCCACTCCCTCCATCTTCAAAGCCAGCAATATTGGGCTGAGTCTTTCTCATGCTGCCATCTCCCTGGTTCTCTCCTCTACCTCCTCTTTCTCTTATAAAGCCCCTTGTGGTTACATTGGACCCACCCAGACAATCCAGTATAAACTCCCTATTTGAGTTTGGCTGGTTAGAAACCTTAGCTCTATCTGCAACTCTAATTCTCCTTTGCCATGTGACCTAACACATTCACATGTTCCAAAGAGTATGGCCTGTACATTTCTGGAGGCCCATTATTCAGTCTACAGCATCCTCCCTAAGATGAATTCCTGTTACACCATGACATAGCTCCCTTAAGGATTTAAAATGATAAGAAAAAGTCAACGAATGCATTAAAAAAAAAGGACAATGGTTCTGAGTAGAATACAAATGGCCAACAACCATATCAAAAATTCTTACCCTCACTAGTCATTAGGAAAATGCAAATTAAAACAGCAGAGGCCAATTCTTCGTCTCATTTTTTTAATTTAATTTTTTATTTTAACATTTACTTGTATATATTTATGGATATGGTGTGTTGTTTCAATACATGTATATACCACACAATGACTCATATGGGGTAGACAGTATAGTTTTGTACATTTTTAGTCCTCCACTTCTTTCCACCCCCACCCCACTTTGCCAGCAACCATTATTCTGCTCTCTACTTCTATGAGATCCACTTTTTTTTCTTTTCCATAAAGTAGATCTATTTTTAGTTCTCTGAGGAACCTCCACATTTTTTCACAGTGGCTGTACCAACTTACATTCCCACCAGCAATGTAGGAGAGGTCCTTTTTCTCCTCATCCCACCAGCATTTGTTATTTTCTGTCTTGTTGATAATAACCATTCTAACTGGAGTGAGATGATATCTCACTGTGGTTTTAATTTCCATTTCCCTGATGATTAGTGATGTTGAACATTTTTTCATGTGCATGTTGGCCATTTGTATATCTGATTTTGAGAAATGTCTTTTCAGGTTCTTTGCCCATTTTTTAATTGGGTCGTTATTATTATTATTATTGCTGTTGAGTTATTTGAGTTCCTTATATATCCTGGATCTGAGCCCCTTGTCTGATGTGTATTTTGCACATACTTTCTCCCGTTCTGTAGGTTGTCTCTTCACTTTGTTGATTGTGTCCTTCGCTGTGCAGAAGCTTTTTAGGTTGATGTAGTCCCATTTGTCTATTTTTGCTTTAGTTGCCTGTGCCTTTGTAGTCTTTACTAAAAAAGTGCTACCTACTCCCATTTTTTGTTGTGTTTCCCCTGTTTTCTTCTAGCAGTTTCACACTGTCAGTTCTTAAATTTCAGTCTTTAATCCATTCTGAGTTCACTTTTGTGCGATAGGGTCTAGATTCAATCTTCTGCATGTGGATATCCAGTGTTCCCAGCACCATTTACTGAAGAGGGCATCCTTTCCCCAGTGTACATTTTGGCACATTTGTCAAAAATTAGTTGGGTGTAAATGAATGGGTTTATTTCAGGGAACTCTGTTCTGTTCCATTAGTCAATTTGTCTGTTTAAATGTCAGTACCATGCTTTTATGGTTACTATAGCTTTATAGTATATTTTGAACTCAGGTACTGTGATGTTTCCAACTTTGTTCTTTTTGTTCAAGATTCCTTTAGCTATGCAGGGCATTTTGTGGTTCCACACAAATATTAAGATCATCTTTTTCTATTTTTTTTCATCTTTTTCTATTTTGATGAAGAATGTCTTTGGTATTTTGATAGGGATTGTGTTAAATTTTTAATTGCTTTCGGTAATATGGACATTTCGATGATGTTAATTCTTCCAACCCATGAACATGGGATATCTTTCCATTTATTTGTGTTCTCTTCTTTTTTTTTTTTCCTCACCAATGTTTTATAGTTTTCATTGTAGAAGTCTTTCACCTCCTCGGTTAAATTACTCCTAGCTATTTAATTCATTTTTTTGGTAGCTATTGTGAATGGAATTACATTCTTGATTTATTCTTCAGTTATTTCCTTAAAAGCATATAGGAAGGCAGTTGATTTTTGTGTGCTAATTTTGTGACCTGTCACTATGCTGAACTCATTTATTAGTTCTAGTAATTTTTTGGTATATATATGATCATGCCATCTACAAACAGGAATAGTTTGACTTCCTCCTTTCCAATTTGGGTGCTCTTTATTGCTTTCTCTTGCCTTATTGTGCTGGCTAGAACTTCTAGTACTATGTTGAATAAGAGTGGGGAAAGTGGGCATCCTTGTCTTGTTCCAGATCTTAGGGGAAAAGCCTCTATTTTTTGTCCATTCAGTCTGATATTAGCTGAGGGTTTGTCATCTATGGTCTTTATTGTATTGAGGTACATTTCTTCTATATCTAGATTGTTGAATGTATTTTATCATGAAGGGTGTTAGATTTTAGATTTTATCAAATGCTTTTTCTGCATCTGTTGAAATGATCTTTTTTTTCCTTCCTTTTTCTGTTCATGTGATGTATCACATTTATTGATTTGTGTATATTGAACCATACTTGCATCCCTGGGGTGAATCACATTTGCTTATGGTGAGTGATCTTTTTAATGTGTGGTTGGATTCGGTTTGCTAGTATTTCATTGAATATCTTTGCATTTGTGTTCATTGGGGATATTGGTCTGTAGTTTTCTTTTTTTGGTTGTGTCTTTTTCCAGTTTTGAGATGAGGGCAATGATGGCCTCATAAAATGAGTTTGGAAGTATTTCTTCCTCTTCAATTTTGTGGAAGAGTTTGATAATTGGCATTAGTTCTTTAAATGTTTGGTAGAATGCGGCAGTGAAGCCATCTGGTCCTGGGTTCTCTTTGTTGGGAGACTTTTTATTTCTGCTTCAATGTCATTACTCAGTATTGGTTTGTTTAGGTTTTCTAGTCCTTCATGATTAAACTTTGGTAAGTTGTATGTGTCCAGGAATTTACCCATTTCTTCTAGGTTTTCCAGTTTGTTCACATATAGTTGTTTACAATAGTCTCTTATGATCATTTGTATTTCTGTGGTATCAATTGTAATGCCTCCTTTACATTTCTAACTTTATTTATTTAAATCTTTTTTTCTTTGTCTTTTTCTAGCTAAAGGTTTATCAATTTTATTTATCTTTTTAAAAAACCAACTCTTTGTTTCATTGATCTTTTGTATTTTTTTTTTTAAATCTCTAATTCATTTATTTCTGCTCTGATCTTTGTTATTTCTCTCCTTCTACTGATTTTGGGTTTGGTTTGTTTTTGTTTTTCTAGTTCCTTGAAGTATAACATTAGGTTGTCTATTTGAAGACTTCCTTGTTTTTTGAGGTAGGCATTTATTTCTATAAACTCCCCTCTTAGAATGGATTTCTCTGTATCCATAGGTTCTGGTTTGTTGTGTTTTCAATTTCATTTGTCTCAAGGAAGTTTCTAATTTCACTTTTGATTTTTTATTTAATGCTTTTATCGTTTAGGAACATGTTGTTTAATTCCATGGTGTTGTTTAGTTTCCAGTGTCCCTATTGTTGTTTATTTCTAGTTTTAGTCCATTATGGTCAGACAATATAGTTGATATGATTTTAATTTTTTTAATTTAATTTAATTTTTTATTTTTATTTTGTCAATATACAATGTAGTTGATTATTATGTCCTATCACCGAAACCTTCCTCCCTCCTCCCTCTCCCCCCTCCCACCCAAGTGTGTCCCCTCCATTTGCTTGTTGTAAGAACTTCAAAAAAAATTGTGGTTGTTATATCTTCCTCTCCTCCCCCCGTTTTTTTTGTTTTGTTGTTGTTGTTGTTGTTGTTGTTGTTGTTGTTGTTGTTGTTGTTGTTGTTGTTGTTGTTGTTGTTGTTGTTGTTGTTGTTGTTGTTGTTGTTGTTGTTGTTGTTGTTGTTGTTGTTGTTGTTGTTGTTGTTGTTGTTGTTGTTGTTGTTGTTGTTGTTGTTGTTGTTGTTGTTGTTGTTGTTGTTGTTGTTGTTGTTGTTGTTGTTGTTGTTGTTGTTGTTGTTGTTGTTGTTGTTGTTGTTGTTGTTGTTGTTGTTGTTTGTTT
>NW_007728595.1:71902-78729 GCF_000696425.1 Galeopterus variegatus | reverse complement strand
TGTGTTTGGAAGCTTTGCTTCTGTTTCAATCTTTTGGAATAGTTTGTAAAGAATTGGTGTCATTTCCTCTTTGAATGTTTGGTAAAATTCTGCTGTGAATCCATCTGGTCCTGGGCTTTTCTTTGTTGGGAGCTTTCTGATGATATGATTTTAATTTTTAAAAAAATTTGTTGAGAGTTGTTTTATGACCTAACATCTGAACTATTCCAGAGAACGTTGCATGTGCTGCTGAGAAAAATGTGTATTCTGCAGCTATTGGATTAAATGTTCTATAAATGTCTGTTAGATCCAGTTGGCCTAGAAGTAAAGATTAATTCTGATGTTTCTTGGTTAATTTTCTGTCTGGATGATCTGCCCTTTGCTGTAAGAGGGGTATTAAAGTCCCCAGGTATTATCATTTTGGAATCTGTTTCTTCTATTAGGTCCAGTAATATTTGCTTTATATATTTGGGTACTCTGGTGTTGGGTGCATATATATTTAGAATTGTCATATCCTCTTGTTGAATTGATTCCTTTATCATTATATAATGACCTTCCTTATCTTTTTTATTTTTATTTTCCTTGACTTAAATTCTATTTTATCTCATATAAATATAGCTACTCCTTCTCTTTTGTAGTTTCCATTTGCACAAAATATCTTTTTCCATCCCTTAACTTTCAGTCTATGCGTGTCTTTATAAGTGATGTGAGTTTCTTGTAGGCAGCATATCGTTCTTTGCTTTATAATACTGTGTCTTTTAATTGGGGAGTTTAATCAATTTGCATTTAGAGTTGTTATTGGTATATGGGGTCTTGTTATGGGTTGTTTTTTGTATCTTTTTCTATTTTTTTTCTGCTCTTACTGTTTTCCTTTGTGGTTGAGTGGTTTTCTCTAGCAGTATATTTTGATTTCTCCCTATTTATTTTTAGTATATCTCTTATAAGTTTTTGTGTATAGTTACCATGAGGCTTACAAAAATCATGTTGTATTTATAACAAATTATTTTAAACTAATAACAAATTAACTTTGATATCTATGATAAAGAAAAAAACAATGCCAACTTTAGGCTTTAATGTCATTTCCCCCACTTTTCAACATTTTGTTGTTTCAAGTTACATCTTTTACTATTGCCTGTTTCTTATACAGTTGTTATATTTGTTCTGTTAGGTTTGTCCTTTAGCCTTCATACAATGGATGTCAGTGGTTTGTTCAACACTTTTATGACACTGGAGTATTCTGAGGTTGTCTGTGTACTTATTTCACTAGTGAGTCACATACCTTCAGACGTTTTCTTGCTACTCTTTAGAGTCATCTTTTTCCAGATTGAAGAACTCCCTTTCTTGTAAGACGGGTCTAGTCTGATAAAATCCCTTAGCTTTTGTTTGTCTGGGAAAGACTTTATTTCAGCTTCATATTTGAAGGTTAGTTTTGCTGTATACAAAATTCTTGGTGGACAGTGTTTTTTTTTTTCCTTCAGCACTTTGAATATATCATCCCATTCTCTTCTGGCCTATAGGGTTTCTACTGAGAAATCTGCTGAGAGACTGTATTTGGGCTCTGTTAAATGTTATGTGTTTTTTTTTTCTCTTGCTGCTTTCACTATTATTTGACTTTGGCTTTTAATAATTAGACTGTGATGTGCCTTAGGGTGTTCCTCTTTGAATTGAATTTTATTGGTGACCTCTGAGCTTCTGATACCTTGATATTGTCACCTTTCTCCATACTTGGGAAATTTTCAGTCATTATTTCCACGAATATGCTTTCTAGGCCTCTTCCTTTTTCATTTCCTTTGGGCATACCAATTACGTAGAGGTTATTTTGCTTGAGGGTGTCATAATTGCTGAATTTCTGTTTAATTTTTTCTTATTCTTTTTTCTTTTTGTTTCTCTGATTGGATAATTTTGTATGTTCTGTCTTCAAGCATACTTATTCTTTCCTCTGTTGGATCGAGTCTACCGCTGGAGCTTTCTAGTGAGTTTTTCAGTTCAAATAATGTATTTATTTCTAGATTTCTATTTTTTTAAATTGAAATATAATTGGTTATATATTCAGTGAGGTACAAAGTTGAATATCAATAGTTGCATACAATGCGTGATGATCAAATCAGAATAATTAGCATAATCATCATTACAAAATGTAAATATTCTTTGTGACCATTAACTAATTTCTCCCTAACCTCCTTCTCCCTCCTCCTCTCCCATCTCTGGTGACCATGGTTATGTTCTCTCCTTCTGAAAGTGCGATGTATTATTGTGATTGTTATTTCTCTCTCTCTCTCTCTCTCTCTTTCTTTTTCACACATTTATTTTTTAGCTCCCATTTATGAGTGAAGATGTGTGGTATTTCTCTTTCTGTGCCTGACTTATTTCACTTAACATAATATTCTTCAAGCTCATCCATGTTGCTGCAAATGGCAGAATTTCATCCTTTTTATGGCTGAGTAGTATTCCATTGTGTGTGTGTGTGTGTGTATATATATATACAATTGTCCGTTGATGGGCATTTAGGTTGGTTCCATATCTGAGCTATTGTAAATAGAGCTGTGATAAACATGGGGGTGCAGGTATCCCTTCAACATGATGATTTCCATTCCTTTGGTTATATATCCAGTAGTGGGATTGCTGGATCATATGGTATTTCTATCTGCAGATGTTTGAGAAACTTCTATACTTTTTTCCATAATGGCTGCACTAATTTACAGTCCTACCAACAGTGTAGAAGTGTTCCCCTTTCTTCACGTCCTCACCAGTGTTTGTTATTCTCTTTTTGCTAATAGCCAGTCTAACTGGGGTGGGATGATATTGCAATGTGGTTTTGATTTGCATTTCCCAAACGATTAGTGATGTTGAACATTTTTCATATACCTGTTGGCTGTTTGTATGTCTTCCTTTGAGAAATATCTATTCAGCTTCTTTTCCCATTTTTAAATTGGATTATTTATTTTTTTACTGTTAAATTCTTTGAGTTCCTTGTATATTTTGGGTATTAATCCCTTGTCAGATGTATATTTTCCAAATATTTTCTCCCATTCTGTAGGTTGTCTTTTCACTCTGTTGATTGTTTCCTTTGCTGTGCAGAAGCTTTTTAGTTTGATATACTCCCATTTATTTTTTCTTTTGCCACCTGTGCTTTGAGGTTTTATTCATAAAGTCTTTTCCCAATCTTACATCCTGAAGTGTTTCCCCTATGTTGTCTTCTAGGAGTTCTATAGTTTCAGTTCTTACATAGAAGCTTTTTAGTTTGATATACTCCCATTTATTTTTTCTTTTGCCACCTGTGCTTTGAGGTATTATTCATAAAGTCTTTTCCCAATCTTACATCCTGAAGTGTTTCCCCTATGTTGTCTTCTAGGAGTTCTATAGTTTCAGTTCTTACATTTAAGTCTTTAATCCACTTTGAGTTGATTCTGGTATATGGTGAGAGGTAAGGGTCTAGTTTTATCCTTCTACACACGGATATCGAGTTTTCCAGCACCATTTCCTGAAGATGTGTTTCCCCCAATGTATGGTCTTGGCACTTGTTTTGAAGATCAGTTGGCTCTGAGTATGTGAATTTATTTCTGTGTTCTCCATTTCGTTCCATTTGTCCATGTGTCTGTTTTTAATGCCAGCATGTTTCTGTTTTGTTTACTATAGCTTTGTAGTATAATTTGAAATCAGGTAGTGTAATGTCTCTGGCTTTATCTACTTATTTATTAATCAGGATTGTTTTGGTTATTTGGGGTCTTTTGTTGTTCCCTATGAATGTTAGGATTATTTTTTCTATTTTTGTGGAAAATGTCACTGATATTTTGATGGGAATTACGTTGAATCTGTAGATCACTTTGTATAATATGAACAGTTTCAGAACATTAATTCTTCTGATCTGTAAACATGGAGTGTCTTTCCATCTTTCCGTGTCCTCTTTAATCTCTTTCAGCAGTGTTTTTAGTTCTCATTGCAGACATTGTTCACTGCCTTGGTTATTTTATTTCTTCATATTTTATTTTTTGGTAGCTTTTGTTAATGGGGTTGCTTTCTTGATTTCTTTTTCTGCTAGTTCATTGTTGGAGTATAAAAATGCTACTTTTTTTTTTGAATATTGACTTTGTATCTTGCACCTTTACTGAATTCATTTACCAGCTCTAATAAGTGCACTATGGTGATGCGAAGGTCTGCAACTTAAATGGACAATCCTGGGTGGGGTTTCTGGGGTTAGGATTAGGACTTTAGGCTATGAGAGGGATAATGGGGTGCTTAGCAACCCCTCAACTAGAGTAGGGGACTCAGTGGTGTCTGGGCAGAGCCCTGTAACCCCAGGGGAGGAGTTGGGGGTATTCTATAGCTTTGCTGTTGAAATGGGAAACACTGAATGAGGTCACTGGATTTGTGTGTGGGGCCCTATCCTCTCAGGAGGGACACTGGGATAGTCTGCAGCACCACTGTTGAAGTGGGGCACTCTGGGCAGGTGTTAACAGTGTTGGATTGGACCCTTTACCCACAAGAGGGATGCTGGACTGGCCTTCTTTAGCTGTTCACGCTGGGTGAAGTTGTCATGGTTGTGTACAGGCCCCTGTGACCCTAAAAGTGTTACTGGGACATCTAGATCTCCTCAACTGGGGTAGGCTGCCCTGCATGAAGTCAGTGACCCCCAAGATAGATGCTGGATCTCTCTGAAGCACCGTTGCTGGGGCAGACAGCCCTGGGTAGGCTTAACGGGGCTGCAGGCCTGTGTGTCTGCCTGAGAGAGGTGCATGATTCCTCCATTTCCCCTTTGTGGTTTCAATAATTGCAAGAGTGCCTCACCAAAGAAGGTGGGGTGGCCACAGTGGCTGAAGACCTGATTAGGTGGCTTTCTGACTCTGTAAAGTGTGTGCACCAACCTCTCTGTCCTGAGGGTGGCACCCTTGCTGTATTGGACTGACCGTTACCAGGGCACAGGACACCCCGTAGACACAGGTGTGGGCAACCTGGTGCAGAGATGTAGCCTCAGGGGAGTAGAACCATTGCTGGGGCTAGAGCAAAGTATTCTCAAGTGTTGGGGCCAATCTCAGATCTGTGACCACTGCAGTAGCCTGGGACCTGGGGGTGGGGGGATGTGCAGTTTTGTGTGTGCCCCCAGGAGTTCCCAGCACTGGGTACATGGCTGCAAGGCAACCCCTGAGAGAGGCATCTGGGTTCTCCTCCTCCTCATGGCTATAGGAATTGTATAAGTGTCCTGCCAACATAGTCAGGGTCACTGGCCATGGGTAAAGGAACTGGATAGGCTGCTTTCTGTTTCTAAAGGGTGTGTGCTTTGACCCACTCTGTCCTGAGTGTGGCACCCTCACTTCACTGGACCATCCATTCCCAGGGCGCAGAGCAGAAACCAAATTGAGGGTGTTGGGACTGATCCTAGTCCCAAGCTCACCACAGCAGTCTGGACCCAAAGGGTGGAGGTGGCTCCACATGTGTCCCTCCCCAGGCCAACTGAGCTGCACATGTCCGCAGCAGTTTCTGACACTGATTGCATAGCAGCAAGAGCAGTGCAGACTCCCGTGTGGGCTGGGACACTGGCCCACTCACCTTCCCGTGGGTAGAAACTCCTCCTGAATCCCTGCTGCTCTGGGTTGGGGGATGGATGGTTGAGGCCAGGAATTTTCTTCCATTCTCTTTATGACTATCCTGAGTTTCTGTGTTCACCAATATCTCCTTTGCTACCTCAGTGTGTTCCAGCTCTCTCATTTTGTTTTTCTCATCCAAGTGTAGCTGTGCATTTGAAATGTTCTCCTTCCTTCTGGGAGAGATGAACGATGTCTCCTTCTAGTCGGCCATCTGCTTCACCCCCCTGTTTTTTTTTGTGTCCGGCAATGGATTGCAACCCTCAGTGTCGCGCCCGTACAGGACCGGAACCGGCAACAGGATTGCAACCCTCGGTGCTGTGCCCGCACCTCACTCAGCCAGTGAGCGGGAACTGGTCTGTATGTGGGATCCGAACCCTCGGAGGGAGTGCCGCCGCACTCCCAAGCGGCACACTGCAGCAGTGCGCCACTGGGCCGGCCCTCCCCCCCCCTGTTTTTTTTAATTGATTCTACTCCTTTGTAAAGTTCTTGTTCTGATCCTGCATTGTTTTCCAGATATTATTAATTTTCTTTTTTTTTCTTCCAAATTTTATTTTATTTTGTCAACATACAATGTGGTTGATTATTGTGGCCAATTACCGAAACCTCCCTCCCTCCTCTGTCTACCCCCTCCCTCCCAACAATCTCATATCTGTTCATTTGTCGTATCAACTTCAAGGAATTGTAATTGTTGTGTCTTCTTCCCCCCTGCCCCCTGGTTTTTCGTGTATTTATTTATTTATTTTTAGCTCCCACAAATAAGTGAGAACATGTGATATTTCTCTTTCTGTGTCTGACTTGTTTCACTTAATATAATTCTCTCTAGGTCCGTCCATGTTGTTGCAAATGGCAGTATTCCATTATTTTTTATAGCTTAGTAGTATTCCATTGTGTAGATATACCAAAGTTTCCGTATCCACTCATGTGATGATGGACATTTGGGCTGGTTCCAATTCTTAGATATTGTAAATAGTGCTGCAATGAACATTGGGGAACAGGTATACCTTCAACTTGATGATTTCCATTGCTTGGGGTATTATTCCCAGCAGTGGGATAGCTGGGTCATATGGTAGATCTATCTGCAATTGTTTGAAGAAGCTCCATACCATTTTCCACAGAGGCTGCACCATTTTGCAGCCCCGCCAACAATATATGAGAATTACTTTTTCTCCTCAACCTCGCCAGCATTTATCATTCACAGTCTTTTGAATATTAGCCATCCTAACTGGGGTGTGATGGTATCTCAGTGTGGTTTTGATTTGCATTTCC
>NW_007728595.1:46898-70119 GCF_000696425.1 Galeopterus variegatus | reverse complement strand
TTCTTTGATTGCTCTGGCTAGTACTTCCAACACAATGTTGAATAGGAGTGGTGAGAGTGGGCATCCTTGTCTAGTTCCCCATTCAGGATGGTATTGGCAGTGGGTTTATCATATATGGCTTTAATTATGTTGAGATTTGAGATACTTTCCATCTATACCTAACTTCTAGAGGGTCTTTGTCATGAATGAATGTTGAATTTTATCAAATGCTTTTTCAGCATGTATAGAGATGATCATATGGTCCTTGTGTTTGATTTTATTAATATGGTGTTTCACATTTATTGATTTGCGTATGTTGAACCAACCTTGCTTCCCTGGGATGAATCCCACTTGATCATGGTGTATAATTTTTTGTATGTGTTGCTGTATTCTGTTAGCTAGTATTTTATTGAGGATTTTTGCATGGATATTCATCAAGGATATCAGCGTATAGTTTTCTTTTTTAGTTGTATCTTTACCTGGTTTTGGTATCACGGTGATGTTTGCTTCATAGAATGAGTTTGGGAGATTTGCCTCTGTCTGGCTAGGATGTTGCTGGGGTTGTCAATTTGGTATGGCTACCTCAGTGTCTGCTCAGTTGGCCACTAGTGCCTTGTGCGTGTGGTTGCCTTGGGTCTTGGGCCTCTCTGGGGAGGTGCCTTTCTGGTCAGCATGCACTTCGCTGGGCTGGGTATGAAGTCGGGTAGCAGTGGTAAGGCCTACCTGCTGGGTCGCATACTGGCACCCCAGGGCGTGTGGTCTTCCACGGAGCTTCCGCCTCCCCTGCTGGACGTCTCCCTGCTCCGCACACACTCAGCTGGGCTGGGGATGGAGTCTGTTGGCGGCAGTGAGGCCTACCTGCTGGGTCATGCGCTGGCACCACAGGGAGTGTGGTCTCCCACGGAGCTTCTGCCTCCCCTGCTGGATGTCTCCCTCAGCTAAATTAATTTTCTATCTGTATTTTCTTGTGACTCCACGAACATCCTTAAAAGGGCTACTTTGAATTCTCTGCTGACATTTCATAAATCCACTGTTCCTCTGGGTCCATTGCTGGTGCTTTGTTGGTTTCTTTTGGTGATGTCATATTTCTCTTTTCCTTCTTGATTGTTGTGTCTTTATGTTGATTCTTGGGCATTTGAGGAGATAGATAGCTCTTCCAGGTTTTAGAGGTTTCCTTTGGTGGTGTTAGACCTTTAGTGGTTAATATCAGAGCTTTGTCTTTGGTCTGTGGCTTTTCCCTCCCATTATGTGGTGGATTAATAGCTACCACCACTACGTAAACTCTACACTGGAACTAATTTACTGTCCTGTCATTAATTCCAAAATTTGGGGAGATTTCCTGTGGGGACTGGAACTTGAGCTCTGTGCCTGAGCTACATTGTTGTTTTGCTGCTGTTTCTCAAACTGGGGGAAGCTTTCTGTGTGGATTGGGTTCAGTTGTCAGTCACCACAACACAGCTGGGCTGTGTGGAAATTCTAGTTGGGACTGAGTCTTTTCTGCAATCTGTGCCCCTGCAGTTCTGTCACCCTGACCAGTGTCCACTGCAGGGTGCTTGCGCCAAGATCAGAAGGCAGCTCAGTTGCTTATGCTGTGCTGCAATGCTCCCCTGGTGGTCAGTCTCTTCCCAGGCATTCCAAATGTTTCCCACAGGCAGGTGTGCACAAGTCTCTCACAAAGACTCATGACCTCTGGATGGTTTCTTCCTTCCATCGACTGTGGCCTTTTGATCCTGTGTTGTTCCAGAAGAAGCTTGCTAGTGGCCTTGCTGGCCTGGGAGATGCACTCTGAAGCACCTTATCCCTGCAGACTCTGAGTAGCTTCACGTAAAGGGCACTTCTGTGGCTTTGCCTTCTCCTGGTAGCTGCTCTGTGTGCTGGCAGCTGCTCCTTACCTTGTACCACATCAGTCCCAGAAGTGGTTGGGTCTTGGAATGGTCAGAGTGGTCCCTTTTGCTCTCTTTACACAGCCTTTCACACCTTCACAAACTCTGTGGGTCTCTCCTCCTCTTCCCCTGAGCTCCAGCAATCTCAGGATGACAGTTTTTGCATTTTAATGCTATAAATTATGAGGGTGAGTGATGCCAGGGATCGTCTATTCTGCCATCTTGATGCATCACTTTTTGCTCTTCATCTAATTTTTTAAAAATCAGATTGGCAATAAATGTTGGATAAGTGAATTTTATTTAAGAATGTAGAAATACTTCTAGAGTGCCAGAATCTCCAAGCCCACCCACAGAAGCAGGTGTTTTAGAACATCTCATGCTGAATGTCCTAAGGTAGCTGGTACCAGTGCCGTGACACCCCAGACTACAGGTCTAGTCTCCAGAATGTGTGGCTCTAGGCCTGGTTGCCCTGAGCCAACCAAGACACAGGCCCAGGCAAGAGGGGCCCAGAGGCTTCCAGGGGAGATGGTGGGAAGCATTTTGTATTCTCCTAGTGAAAGTGGATGTCAGCCTAAACCAAAGCATTTCAGGATCCCCCATATTTCTACTCATCCTCCTCACGAATAAAACTTGAGGACTAAATAAAAACTCTTACAAAAAGAAAAATCAATTCTGGGTGATGACCTATCCTGTTTGTTATGTATACATGTATACAGTTTTCAGTGAGCCCTTTCCTATATTGTATTAAAGACTATTGTATGGCATCGATTTTCTTCTATAATAAGCTAGATAAAAGTAGAGTGCAGGAAAGAAACATTCCACTCATAAAGTAAACTGTATGCAATGAAATTATATTTCCCCCAATAATCCTGTTTTAAAATATATGTTTGTAAAGCAGAATTCCTCGCTGAAAGAAAAAGTATTCTGGAGGAATTAAACTCACATAGGGCTCGGAACGAAAGCTGAAAAATATATTTTTAAATAGAAGCCAACAGCAGTGACCATGCCCATTTGAAGTGCTCCCCCCGGGTCCACCCTGCCAATGCCCCTCATCTCTTTTATTCCCTCTGTGTTCATCCCAGCTGCCTGTTTAATTCAGTAGTTTGCAGATTTTATTACACAACGAACCTCCTGTAGGCCAACCTGTCATTTGACAAAATTGCATTGTAAGGAAAGCAGTCCCAACCCTCCTTTCCCACCTACCTCCTACCTAATGCAGAGGAGGCACCCCCGGGCCCTCAGTCTACACACATGGGCAAGTTCCCAGAGTCCGCACACTGCCCACAGTTTCCCCCAGACACCAGCCAGCTGCCTTCTCCAGACAGTGCTTGTCTCTGACCGTACCTCCTTGCTTCCATCTATCCATCCAGCATTTCATTTCTTCTTTCAAGACTGGGAAAGAAGGAGCAACGAGCATTAATCGAACAAANCCCTGAGCCAACCAAGACACAGGCCCAGGCAAGAGGGGCCCAGAGGCTTCCAGGGGAGATGGTGGGAAGCATTTTGTATTCTCCTAGTGAAAGTGGATGTCAGCCTAAACCAAAGCATTTCAGGATCCCCCATATTTCTACTCATCCTCCTCACGAATAAAACTTGAGGACTAAATAAAAACTCTTACAAAAAGAAAAATCAATTCTGGGTGATGACCTATCCTGTTTGTTATGTATACATGTATACAGTTTTCAGTGAGCCCTTTCCTATATTGTATTAAAGACTATTGTATGGCATCGATTTTCTTCTATAATAAGCTAGATAAAAGTAGAGTGCAGGAAAGAAACATTCCACTCATAAAGTAAACTGTATGCAATGAAATTATATTTCCCCCAATAATCCTGTTTTAAAATATATGTTTGTAAAGCAGAATTCCTCGCTGAAAGAAAAAGTATTCTGGAGGAATTAAACTCACATAGGGCTCGGAACGAAAGCTGAAAAATATATTTTTAAATAGAAGCCAACAGCAGTGACCATGCCCATTTGAAGTGCTCCCCCCGGGTCCACCCTGCCAATGCCCCTCATCTCTTTTATTCCCTCTGTGTTCATCCCAGCTGCCTGTTCAATTCAGTAGGTTGCAGATTTTATTACACAACGAACCTCCTGTAGGCCAACCTGTCATTTGACAAAATTGCATTGTAAGGAAAGCAGTCCCAACACTCCTTTCCCACCTACCTCCTACCTAATGCAGAGGAGGCACCCCCGGGCCCTCAGTCTACACTAATTCAGTAGTTTGCAGATTTTATTACACAACGAACCTCCTGTAGGCCAACCTGTCATTTGACAAAATTGCATTGTAAGGAAAGCAGTCCCAACCCTCCTTTCCCACCTACCTCCTACCTAATGCAGAGGAGGCACCCCCGGGCCCTCAGTCTACACACATGGGCAAGTTCCCAGAGTCCGCACACTGCCCACAGTTTCCCCCAGACACCAGCCAGCTGCCTTCTCCAGACAGTGCTTGTCTCTGACCGTACCTCCTTGCTTCCATCTATCCATCCAGCATTTCATTTCTTCTTTCAAGACTGGGAAAGAAGGAGCAACGAGCATTAATCGAACAAATCAACACACTGAAAATCATTTTTGGAAGAACATTAGCTCCAGGAAAATGTTAATGATTGCAGGAAATGTTAATAGCATCTACAAAATGTTTGGGAAAGGTTTTATTAAACACAGTTAAGTAAGTTTCCTTATTCTAGTGACATCCTACTTCCTGGAGTTCTAGCAGCAGATTTTTTTCATCAGGTATTTTTTTTTTGAAACTTTAGCTGAACCATATGAGACAGGACTCACAGTAAAAGAATCGTTTCAAGAAATAAATAATAGGAGCAGGAACAGCTGATATTTATTGAGCACTTACTTTATGTCAGATCCTGTCCATGTAGGTATTAACTCACTTAATCTCACAACAACCTGGGTGGGTAGGTTCTATTATTATCCCATTGAACAGATGAAGAAACTATAAATGTTTAAATGTAAAGATAATTTATGTTCTAGAATATCAATAATAGTCAACTTGAGATATCAATTAAAAGGGGAGGCTTTAATACACAGGATCTTTCCTCTAAGATGACTACTGGGAGACAGAATGAGGTGGGGAAAAGCTCTGGCTCATGAGCCAGCAGCAAGAGCCTTCCCCGGGTGTTTCTGTGAACCAGCTTGTGGGAGTCTGGATCCCAGTAGGAAGCAGCAGCCCCTCAGAGGGTGTCACTGAAGAGAGTCTAATGAAGGGCTATTTACAGAGTGCAGGTGGGTAATGGGACAACAAGGGAGGGGGAAAAACCCAGGTCCCAGCTGCCGCAAGAAGCCATCCCTGCCCTTCCACCTGAAGGGGTGAATGACATCATCGGAAATGCTGAGAGCTGTGGTCGTGGAGGAGGAGCTGGACGGTGAGAGCTGTGGGCATTGACAGAGAAACAGAGAGGCCATCTAGGGGAAGAAGAACCCCAGCCTCTCTCTCCTCTCACTTCTGTATCTGTCTGGTTCAGTTGCATTCACAGCGGCAGCCCAGGAATCCAGAATAGAGCCTGACACAACGCACCGAATGCAGGAATGAATCACCTATATCTAGAGATGTTCCTTCCCCAGCTATGACTTGAAACTGCCGTGATTAAAATGCAAGAACATCCCAGGCCTAGTCTGATAGGACATGGTCCCTGTTGATAAATGGAGAACAGTTTGGGAAAGGCCTCTGAAAGCAGCCTGGAGCCACGGGGAAGCTGAGAACAAGGAACCGGATGTGTTGGTTCAAATCCACCTTCTCTGCTTACTTATTAAATATGCAAACATAGGCTATTTATTTAACTTTCTCTAGCTTCTCTTAAAAAAATCACAGTGGTGGTGATGATGATGATGACATGGGTATCACAGAACCATAGGAAGATTAAGTGAGATAATATAGAAACTGTCCAAAAATGTCTTGTTCAATAAATGTTATACATGTTAGTTTCTTGCTTTCTCCCATCTTCCTCCTAGGTTTGGAGGTAGAAATCCTAAGTTTATAGGCTTTGGAGAAAGGAAAGAGGCTTGTATACTCTGTCTTCATCATAGCCTGTATTAAACTTTCAGGCCATCTGGGAGGAGAATTGGTATCCAACGTTGTAATAGATATAAAGAAATTCAGGGTTCTCAATCTTCCCAATAGCCTCTCTCGATGACTCCACCACAGGTAATGAACTTGATGACAGTAAAAGCACAATAGAGCCCATGTCTTCCTGTAGTGTGCTGAAGTACTGAGTATACACTGTGTGGAGCTTTACTAATTGACTTCATATCAGTGAGATTGACATCGCTTATGATTGAAAAGAAATAAGAATAAACTCAGCCCCACCCCACCTCCTCAACTTGCCTTCCACTCTCTTTATACCTGCACGGTCTAATTTAGAAAGAAGAGAATAATTTATATTACATTTATATCACCTCTAAGCTCCTAGGTGGACATAAATTTTTGGAGAGTGATATGGCTAATGAATGAGTTTATTTCTTTTTACCTTCTCCTTGCCTTCTCCCATCCAGTGGGGACACCCACCCATCTCCTTTCTACTCCAGCCATTTAGTGTGGCAACTCCCTGTTGAGTGTCTTCTCTGTGCCAGGCTTCAGGATGTCACTGAACAGAATACAAGCAGCTTTCACCCCTCAGAGCCCACTGTCCAGTGGGTGCCCTTGCCAGTCACCATTGGGAAGCCTTCTCAGGACAGTGAGTCACTCCAGTCTGTTGAGTGTCTTCTCTGTGCCAGGCTTCAGGATGTCACTGAACAGAATACAAGCAGCTTTCACCCCTCAGAGCCCACTTTCCAGTGGGTGCCCTTGCCAGTCACCATTGGGAAGCCTTCTCAGGACAGTGAGTCACTCCAGGGGCCCTTCGTGACTATGGCGCATGGGTGGCATCAACTATCTGTAATTGCATTTTTACAATCCTCCTTCTGAATGAAGGCATCATGGGAGATATTATCTCTTGATTTGTACTATCAAAATCTGAGTTTTACTGTAATAGAAAACCATTCAGGCCGGTGTAAGCAGAAGGGATATATTGGAAGACACTGGATAGATCCTGCATTCTTTAGGTGAGCTGGAGTGCACAGTGGGCAGGATGCAGTCAGGGTGGTACCCTGAATGACTCCACAGCCTGCCTCGGTGGAGCTGACACTGCTGCAGATGGGGTCACACAACCGACCCCTGCTGCCAGGGAGACTGAGAGTGCGTTTCTGGTATCCGTTTTGTTAAACAATAGACCCACAGCAAAGAGATTGCCTCCGAGATGGGCAGGCATTGAGCTGACAAATCTGCACGGCTTGCTTTGTTTCTTCCTCGCTGCTACTGAGATGGTGCCATATGCCTCCTCTCCCTGTCTTTCTCACCACTCTCAATTATGTGCCAGTCAATTCATTTTTAAAAAACCCCTTCAAGTCTCTGCTTGTTCAGAGCTGACTAATAAATGCAGTACTTCACGGTCACCCTCACTAACCTACTCAGCCTACTGTGTATGATGTGGAACCCCATGTCACCCAGGGAGACAGCAGGAAAGGGGGAAAAGGAGCAGGAGGAAGAAGAGGCCCTGCTAGTTGGTTCTTCCCACATCAGTGTTCCCTCATGTGACACTGCACACCACCAGTGGAATCTGACGAACAAGGAATTTACCACATCAGACTCAGAACCATAGCACTACATAGAGAGATGTGTGCACGTGGACATGGCATTTCATGAGGGTCCTTACGGAAGACAGAAGAACAATCATGGGGGACATTTAGTGTAGAAGAATAATTTAAAAGCCATTCTGGGGGCCAGCCCGTGGCTCACTCGGGAGAGTGCGGTGCTGATAACACCAGGGCCACAGGTTTGGATCCTATATAGGGATGGCCGGTTGGCTCACTAGCTGAGCGTGGTGTTGACAACACCAAGCCAAGGGTTGAGATCGCCTTACCGGTCATCTTTTTGGAAAAAAAAAAAAAAGCCATTCTGAGTTGACCTGGTTATCAACGAAAGTTAAAAATTGTATTATTTCCAGCAAGAAAAAAAAAAAAAAGATAAAGAGGAAGAAGACTACTTTAAATTGGCCTTTTGCTGCTCCAAAAATGCAATCCACACAGGGCAAGGCAGATTATAAGTGAGGACATTACAAAACTAATGGTGTCTTAGACAAGTGGTTGAACAGCAGAGATAAAAATAGTGAAGCTAGTTGCATACTAGCATAAATTCTAGGTGGATTAAAGGCTTGCATTTTGTTTTTCCTTTTTGTCTTTTTTCGTGTCCGGCAACGGATCGCAACCCTCAGTGTCGCGCCCGCACCGGACCGGGACTGGCAACGGGATCGCAACCCCTGGTGCTGCGCCCGCACCTCGCTCAGCCAGTGAGCGGGAACCGGTCTGTATGTGGGATCCGAACCCTCAGTGGGAGCGCCGCCGCGCTCCCAAGCGGCACACTGTAGCAGTGCACCACCGGGCCGGCCCAAGGCTTGCATTTTTAATACATTATCATAATAGATTTTGAAAAAGAAAATAGAGGTAAATATTTTTATAATCCTGGGAGAGGGACTTCTAAGACAAACCATAAGATGGAAAGGGCTTATTTGATTACATCAACATTTTAAACATTCACACATAAAAATCACTGTAAACAAGATTAGAAACCAAAGGTTAACTCAGGAAAATATTTATATCAAATAGAACTGGGTTACTATTCTTCAAACTTAAAGAGGTCTGAGTGGTTGTTAAAAGGACAAACACCCCAACACTAAAATATATGTAAAGAACATGCATGGGCAATTCCCGGAATGAGAAATCCAGATAACTAGCAAGCACATCAAATACGTTGTAATAAAAATACAGATGTAAGTGAGACACCATTATTTTGCCCTTTAAATTGACACCAATTTCTTAAATAACAAAAAATAAAGTAAAATGTATGTTGATGAGCCTGTAAGGAAATGAGGAAGGACAGGAATGTAAATGAACAATAAAGATTAAAGTCCCATGTGCTTTCATGTTGACCTGGCGTTTCTCCACATAGGAATTTATCCCAAGAAAAACTAGGATGTTTTAAGATGCAAATAATAGAGTACATAAGAAATAATTTATATACAAAGATTAACTTTTCTTACTTAGAAATAAGCCCAAAGACAAGCAATTTCAGGCTTTAGTGGCAAACTTACGGGAGGGCTCAGGGTCAGCTTCTGCACAGTTCCCTTGGCCCCCTCCCATTACTGCAGGCAGCTGCTACGGCTCAAGGCAACACTTGTACACTCGATCAAAATCAAAAGCAAGAGGAAAGGGTGGCTTCTCCCATGTATTTAAACTTTTATTTTGAGAGAGGAACAGCTTTCCCAGAATCTCTCTGCAGACTCACCTTTTCATCTCATCGTCCATAACTGTGTCACATGCACATACATGAGCTGCAAGGGAGGCTACTAAATGAGTACATGACATGCACACTTAGAGTCTATCACAAGGAGAAACTGTCAACAAAAAGGACGGGCAAGGATAATGACTGGTGGGTAGATGACCGACAGTGGTTCCCACAGGAAATAAAGATGTACACCAAAAGTTTAGTAATAGCAATTGCAACATTGTTAGAGCAGGAAATTGGAAACAAACGTAATTGATCAACGAATGCATAATTACAGTCAATCAAGATAGTGAAATACTATTGCTATATTAAAAATAATGCTACAAAGGAATGTTTATTGCATGGAAATGTGTTAATGACATATTAAACAGGCTGTAAAACAGTATTTGCCATATTATCTGTATTGGTCTGTTTTCTGTTGCTTCTAACAAAATACCTGAAACTGGGTACTTTATAAAGAAACAATTTATTTCATACAGTGTTGGAGACTGGGAAGTCCAAAGTTTAGGGGACACATCTGTTGAGGACCTTCTTGATGGGAACTCTCTACAGAGTCCTGTGGGGAAGCAGGTTATCACATGGAAAGAATGACAAAAGCGTTTTTTTTTTGGGGGGGGGGACCAGTAAGGGGATCTTAACTCTTGGCTTGGTGTTGTCCACACTGCGCTCAGCCAGTGAGCGCACCGGCCATCCCTATATAGGATCCAAACCTGTGCGGGAGCGCCGCTGCACTCCCAGCGCTGCACTCTCCCGAGTGCACCACGGGCTCGGCCCCCAAAAGCGTTTTATAATGTGTGTACTTGCTCTCCATATAAAGGCCCCAGTCTACTCCCTGACAACCCATTAAATCATTAACCCATTCATCCTTGAGGGGATTAATCCGTTCATGAAGGCATAGTCCTCATGATCCAATCACGTCTTAAAGACCACTTTTCAAATACCGTATTGTGGTAAGTTCTGACATGAGCTTTGGAGGGGATAAACATTCAACCCATAGCATTATCTTAACCTGCACAGACACACATTTATACATTTACACTGACACAGAAACACACACATACACAGAAAGGATTAAAAATAGCCGCAGATCATCTGAAATCCATTTTACTGAGATGTGAGGGTCCATTGTCCCTCTTTTTATATTAGAGCTGGCTGCAATTACTTTACCCAATGGAGAACAGCAAAAATGACACAGTGCCAGTTGCGGGAATAGCCTTTAAGAGGACTTGGAGCTCCCATTTGGGTTTTTTGGAAGCAGTAATGTGCTAGAGCCAGCTCATATCAACACATAGGAGCCAATTGTTAAACTTTCAGGAAGCTTGTAGCCTATTAATTTCATGAGGATAGCCTTGGCCACATTTATTAGGATACCTCTGCTTGGAGCCCTATACTCTACCTGAAGAGGGACAGGGGCTAGATAAGCTCAGCCTCTCAGCCATCCCTGCTAAAGTGTCAGCCATGTGATTGAAGAATCCTTGGACATCCCAGATCATCCCAGAGGCCTCTTGAATACCCAATATGGAATTGAAAAATTTCTCAGATAAATTTTACTCAATTTCCTGACCCACAAAATAATGAGATATAATAAAATGATTACTGTTTTAGAGTTTCAAAAAATTAAGGTATAATTTTAAACCTAATAGATAACTGGTATACCCAGGAATAGTGATTTTCTCTGAAACATAAGGTTAATATTTATTTTATTCTCTTTATTTACCTTCATGCTTGCAACATTTTTAATGAATATATATCACTAGTGTAATAAGAAGAATGTTAAAGAGCTCACCTATAGGAGAAACAACACATTGTCAAAAGTGCATGTTCATTCCTAAAAATGCACTCTTCCTCAATTGGGGAACTGTTATCACCATTCTGGCCAACAAAGTTTTAATTGTGGGCCTTCTCAAGGTTGAGCACAGTACCAGATGTTAAGACCAAAAGCAGAGCAAGCATTCGATAGTTATGGAAAGAGTGTTTGGCCCTAGAACCTGCAAAACCTGGAGGTGACCAGGAGCAAGTAGCAAAGCTTCTTTGGACCACAATTTTCTTATATGTAAAATATAAAGTAAAAGAAATAAACTCTCCATTTTTCAAGGTTGTCTTAAGAATCAAACAGTATAATGTATATAAAATGTTTTGTGCTGTGCCCAACAGATTGCAGGAGCACCATGTTCAATAGCAAATCAATAGCATCATTGTTACTACTTTGTGGATATGTTATGGGAACTGTCATTAAGGAACTTAAAAATAATCGACAGGAGACAACAGATTATAGCCTCCACAATGGGTCCCTAGGTTCAAGGCATACCTAAGCCAAAAGAGACACCCCCAAGGAGAGAGGATTGAAGAAGCATACTACTCCCAAATAAAATCCCTTGAGAAAAGAGACCAGATCTTACTTGTGGTCTCTCTTCTATGGTACTTAGTGATGGGCTCTAACTCCCAGAAGAGGCTCAGTAATTTTGCCTCATCTCATTTGAAAAGAAAATTCTACTCATTTGTCTACAGTTGGCCATTATGTGCTATTTACAGAAACATATTTACACAAAAGAAGGCATGAAGGTCATTTGAAAAGGTTCTGGGCAAACACTACCATCTGGAATATGCTGGCTTCTAAGAATTTCACACCTGCCAGTTTGCCAGTTTTTACGCACACACACACACACACACACACACACACACACACACACACACACCCATGATTTTCCATTTCTTGTGGTATGTTAAAGATCAAGGCCATCTGCTTTTGCTAATTCAGTCTAGTAGTTTACAAGCCCTGAAGTTAATGAGAGCTGAAGGAGGGTCTGTGCTCCCCAAAGTCACACAGGTGAAGCCAGGGTAAAGACAGATGTTTAGAATGCCCTGAAGTTAATGAGTGCTGAAGGAGGGTCTGTGCTCCCCAAAGTCACACAGGTGAAGCCAGGGTAAAGACAGATGTTGCCAGAGTTGTTGGGGAAGGAAAGATGCTTGCCACAGCTGTGAGAGCTGTTCACTCCCAGACATAGGTGGCACTTGCTAAGCAAGGCTGACTTTTAATTAAAATCTTCAATCGTGATTCTGTGATTGAAGATGGAAAGAAATATCTTGGATGTCTTTAACTCCAAACAGCAACACTTGTAGAGAGGATGGCTTTACTCTCATTTTCCAGGGGAGGTCATGCATTAGGCTATGCCCAGCAGAAAAACAGTAAATATCTTGATACTCAGAAGGGATAATGGAGAAACCAGAAACTTGGAAAAGACAATGAACACAGAGCAAAAAAAAAAAAAAAAAAAGCTGCAAGAAAACCCTGCTCTCTCTAGCTAAAGAACCAGGAAAGGGGCAGTCCATTAGGACAGAAACTTTTATAAAATAACCTCTTTACTGCAACCAAACTCCAAAGAAAAATCTGTGGTGACCCTCCTCCCCCAAGAAAAGACAGTTGGTGTCCTGGATGCCCTCACTGGCCAGGCTGTAGTGAGGTGCACTCTGTCCTGGGCTTGGTGGTGAAGGGAAGGCCAGGTAGGAGGCTGGGACTGCCACCCTCTGGGCAGTAACAAGCCCGCCACCGATAGTGTCAGCATACACTACCCAGGAAGCCTGGACTTCTGTCCACCCTGGGCAGTAAGGAGCTGCCCTGCCTCCTCCCATGGGGGTGGTGTCAGAGTGAGTCGGGACATTTATCATCACGAGCAAACAAAGTCCCCACCCTTAGGGTTAGAGGAAGCCTTGTAGGGGCCAGATCTGAAACCTATAATGTAATACCCTATATGTCCAGGTTCCAATAAAAATGTCACCCATCATACCAAGAACCAGGAAGATCACAGACTGAATAAAAAAAGATGATCAACAGATGCCAGGATGACAGAGGTGGTAAAATTATCTGAGAATGGCTATAGAGCAGCCATAATAAAATTGTGAGAAATTGTGAACAAACTCGAAACAAATCAAATGAAATAGGAAGTCTCAGCAAAGAAATAGAAAGTCTAAGCAAAGAGACAGGAGATAAAATATGAACCAAATGGAAATTTTAAAACTGAACATTACAATAACAAAAAAAAAAAAAATTGAGTGGAGATTCTTACAAGCAGAATGGAGGTGGACAAAGGAAGAAAACCTTGAACAAAGACAGAACAATAGAAATTACTGAATCTTTTTTTTTTTTCCTTTTTGTCTTTTTTCGTGTCTGGCAACGGATCGCAACCCTCAGTGTTGTGCCCATACCGGACCGGGACCGGCAACGGGATCGCAACCCTCGGTGTTGCGCCCACACCTCGCTCAGCCAGTGAGCGGGAACCGGTCTGTATGTGGGATCCGAACCCTCGGCAGGAGTGCCGCTGCGCTCCCAAGCGGCGCACTGTAGCAGTGCGCCACTGGGCCAACCCCAGAAATTACTGAATCTGAATGATGAAGAGGAAACAGAAGGGAAGAAAATGAATTGATTCTCAGGGACGTATGGGACCATAACGAAAGATTCACGTTATGGGAGTCCTGGAAGGAGAACAGAGAGACAGTAGGGCTGAAAAAGTACTTGAAGAAATAATGGCTGAAAAACTTTGCAAGTTAGGCAAAAGACATAAACCTTCAGATTCAAGAAGCTGAGCAAAGCTCAAAAAGATAAACATAAAGAAATCCACACCAAGACACATCAGAGTCAAACTTCTGAAAACAAAAGATAAAGGAAAAAATTGAAAGCAAACAGAGAAACAACATCTTTTCTGTAGGGGAAAAAAATCAAATGATAGAGGATTTCTCCCGAGGTACCTTGCGAGTCAGAGGAAGTGACAGAACATTATTCAAATGCCAAAAGAACAGAAGTATCAACCCAGAATTTTATGTCCAGTGGGAAATATCTTTCATCCATGAAAAGGAAACCAAGACATTTTCAGATGAAGAAAAACCAAGAAAAGTTGTCACCAGGTACACTAGTCAATTTTCTGTTGCTTATAACAGAACACCTAAAATTGGGTGATTTTTAAAGAAGCAAAATTTATTTCTTATGGTGTTGGAGGCTGGGAAGTCCAAGGCTGAAGGGGCACATAAGGTGAGGGCCTTCTTCTTGGTGGGATCTCTCTTCAGAGTCCAAAGGCCATGCAAGGAATCACATGGTAGCAGGGCAAGAGTGTGCTAAGGTGCTCACTTGCTCTCCTAATAAAGCCACCAGTGCTCCTCTCATGATGACCCACTCATCCATTAACCCATTAATCCATTAATCCAGGATTAATCCATTCATGAGGGCATAGCTCGTATGATCCAATCATCTCCCAAAGGCCCTATTTCTCAACACTGCCACATTGGGGATTAAGATTCCACATTAGCTTTTAAGAAGACAAATATTCAGGCAACAGCATCAGCAGACCTACCCTAAAAAATGGCTAGTAGAAGTTCTCTAAAAGAAAGGAAACAATAACAGAAGAATCCCTGTGCAGTGGGTTGAATTATGGCACCCCAAACTCACTGAAGCTTGAATGGTGTCCCCCAAGTTTTATGTATTAGAAACTTGGTCCCCACAGTGATTGTTAAGAGGGTGGGAAATACTATTATGGTAATGGAAAGGTGGAGCCTTGAAGAGGTGATTGGATTGTAGGACCATGCAATAGTGAATGGATTAATAGTGGTGGTCAGGGGTGTGGTTCTGGGGGCTTTAAAAGAAGAAGATAGTTTCTCTCTCTCTCTCTGCTCCAATGTTTTCACAATGCGATACCCTGCCATCACTGAAGTCAACACTAAAGAAAGCCTTCACCAGCTGTGTTCTCTGGACTTTGGACTTCCCAGCCTCTGAAACTGTAAGCAATGAAATTCGTCTTCTTTATAAATCACCCAGTTCCAGCTATTTTCTTGTAAGCAACAGAAATGGACTAATACAGAAAATTGATGCCAGAGAAGTGGGGTGTTGCTTATAACAAATACTTGAAAATGTGGAAGTGGCTTTGGAACTGGCTGTTGAGGAGAGGCTGGAAGAATCTGAAGGAACAGACTAGGAAAAGCCTCGATGCTGGTGAAAGTTTAGATAACAAGAAAACCAGGGAAAATTTGTAATGTTTTAGACTGGTTAAGTGGTGACGAGCAGATGCTGATAGAAATTTGGACTATAAAGACCATTCTAAGGAGGTCCCAGATAGAAATGAGAAGGAGTTTTTCAAAAACTGGGGCAAAGATCACCCTTGCTATGAACTGGCAAGAAACTTGTCTGAATTGTGTCCATGCCCGAGGACTTTGTGGAAGTTGGAACTTAAGAGTTGTGAACCAGAGTATCTAGCAGAAGAAATTTCTAAGCAGCAAAGCATTCAGGAAGCTGCATGGCTACTTATAACAGTCATGCTGAGTTGTGGTGGCAAAAGCATGACACAAAGCCAGAATTTAAAAGGGAAGCAGAGTGTAAAAATTTGGAAAATTTGCAGCCTGGCCATGTGGTAGAGAAACAGAGAACATTTTCAGAAGCAAAATTCAATGGCTTTAAGAAGATTAGTACAAAAGAAAGATTATCAAGAGAAGGGGGAAAAGGACCCTGAAAGCATTGCAAAATCCTCTGAAGCCAGCCCTTCCATTTCAGGCCCAAAGGCCTACAGAGACAGAATGGTCTTGGGGTACAGGCTTGAGGCACCCTCCATGGGATCCCTGCCCAGTGCCATCTCAGGAAATTGCTTCTAGCACCAGCACCCTAGTTGCTTTAGTTGCTCCAGCAGTGGCTAAATTGGCACCAGGTATGGCTGGACCCACAGCTTTGAAAAATACAAGCTGGAAGCTTTGATGGCATCCATGTGGTGTTAGGTATGCAGGACTGCAGAATGCCAGAGTGAAAGTTTGGGAGCCTCCACCTTAATTTCAAAGGGTCTATGGAAAAGCCTGGGGGCCCAGGACGAAATCTGTCATAAGGGTAGATTCACTGCATAGAGTCGTCACTAGAGTAATGCCAAGAGAAAATGTGGAGTCAGAGTTGCAGCAGAGAAACCCCATCAGCACCATGCCTAGTGGAGCCATGAGAGTGGGGCTGCCATGGAGACCCCAGAATTGTGGAGCTATCAGTATGCAACCCCAGCCTGGGAGAGCTGAAGTATGACCTCAGACCAGGAAAGCCATAGGAGCAGAGCCAAGAACTTGGGGGCCCAACCCTCACACCAGCATGCAGAGGACGTTGAACATGGAATAAAGGTACATGATTCACCAGCTCTCAGATTTAACACCAGCTCTGATAAGTTTTGGATTGTTTGGAACCTAGTACACCTTGCTTTAATTGGAATATGTACCCTATGTTTTTCCCACCATTGTATCTTGGAAGTAGATAACTTATATTGATTTCACATGTGGGACTTTGAACTTTGGACTTTCGAGTTGAAGCAAATTAAGACCTTGAGGATGAAATTAATGTATTTGCATGTGAAAAGGATATGAGTTTTTTGGGGCCAGGGGCAGAATGTAGTGGATTGAAATATGTCCCCCCAAAACTCACTGAAGCTTGAGTTGTGTCCCCCGAGTTTTATGTATTAGAAACTTGGCTCCCACTGTTACTATTGGAAGGGTGGGAAATCCTATTATGGTAATTGAAAGGTGGGACCTTGAAGAGGTGATTAGATTGTAGGATTATGCTGTAGTGAATGGATTAAAAATGGAGGTCAGGGGTGTGGTTCTTAAAAAAAAGAGAGAGGAGAATCTGTCTCTCTCTCTGCTCTGACATTTTCACAATGTGATAATCACTGAAGTCATCACCAAAGAAAGCCTTCACCAGCTGTGTTCCTTGGACTTTGGACTTTCCAGCCTCAGAAACTGCAAGCAATAAATTTTGTTTTCTTTATAAATCACCCAGTTTTAGGTATTTTGTTATAAGCAACAGAAATGGACTAAAACACTCTGGAACACGAGGAAGGAAGAACACATAAATCAAAAAAATTGGTAAATACACTGGGGAAATATTGGTAAATATTGGAAATAGGCTTTCTATCTCCTTTTGAGTTTTCTAAATTACATTTGATGGTTGAAGCAAAAATTACCACACCATTTGTTATGGTTCTAAATGTATGTAGGGGAACTATTTAAGACAACAATAAAGGAGGAGGGTAAATAGACATAAAGGGAGGTGATGATTTTGCACTACACTTGAGCTGGTAGAATGAAGACACCAGGAGATCTTGATTATACAAGTATATGCACATGTATATTTATATATGTGCACACACATAGTGTAACATCTAGAGCAACTGTTACAAAAAGGTATACAAAGAAATACATTCAAAAACACTGCAGATAATTCAAATAGAATTGTAAAAAGGTTTAAGTAACCTAAAAGAAGGCAGGAAAGATAAAACAGAAATGAAAAACAGATGACAAACAGAAAACAAAAAATAAAAAGACACTGCTCATTTGGAATGACCTCCAGGATATATGGTAGAGCGAATACTAGGCACAGAGTATCATGTATTTTCCTACCTTTCATGTAAGAAAGAGGGAATAAGAAAGACAAAATAATTTCTGCACTTTTTGTTATATTTGTAAAATGAATCACTGGAGCAACACAGTGCTGGGGTGAGTGGAGGAAGGAAGGGTGGAAGCAGGGGTGAGATTCTTCTGATTGTATCTTATTATATCATTTAGTTTTGGAAATATGAGTGTATTATCTACCCAAATCTAAATAAAATAAAATCCTTAACATTTAAGGTAATGATAAAGTGAATAGCCATGGCAGGACACGGGCCAGGTTGTAAAATACTTGGTGTGTACGCTGCCTCCCCCTTCCCACCCCCACGCCCAGAGGCCCATTCAAGGCCTCACATCCTCTCCACCTGGGACCCTTGGGTCTCCCCCAACCCATCTGAGACCTATTAGGCCCTTCTGAACCTGAAGAAGTGAGTTTTCGGGGCCCTGGGACCTCATTCTATGACTCAAAACCAGAATCCACATGTGGCTTTGACTACAAGAAGACTGTTCTAGACCATGAATCTTTAGTGCCAGTGCTCTCTTCCAGCAGCAATCTAGGGAACCCTACAAGTAATTGAGAGTCTAGACATGTATTGACAGTTAAAAAAAATCAAACTACAATAAAAAATAGAAATAGGAATTCTGCAGGACATTGGTGGGAGAAAAGGAAGGCAGTGCATTGAAGGTGGGCCCAGGAATGCCTGGGCACAACCTTGGCCATGCTACTGATCCATCTCTATGAGCTCCTAGTGGGGATGACAATACTCAGTGGGCCTTGTCAGGAAACAGGAGGTGACACAGAAAGTCCCAGACCGTGACAGGTGGCCAACTGGGCATAGCAATTACTTAACTGCTATGCAGCTGGATATTGATAACAGTTGGGCTTCACTCTGCTCCATTGAATTTCTTCCCTCCCACACTGTGGGCCTCCCCTCTGGGTCAGAGAACCAGACAAGGATGCCATCATCTCAGAGGGAAGTCACCACAGGAAAAATGGAGGAGAATTTGAGCAGGAAGTGACGCAGAGTGGAAGAGCCAGTGGAGAGCCAAAGACCAGAGACGAAACTATAAAACGACCACTGTGGCCTGAGTCCTGGGGAGTTAGGAGGAGGGAGCTGAGAGGAAATACCCCCAGTAAAGTGGATAGTGCAAGAATGAAAGAGGCTTACGGGTGCTGCCGGAAGTTTGTGGGTGCCCCTGCACTGCCAGGAGAGGTGTCCACAGCCAGGTGGACTTGGGAAGGGATGGTGCCATCTCCAGAGCTTTTTTCGTGGTCCCTGCATGTCATGGAAAGCCACTTTAGAATTTCCTGCACTCTGGGGAGGTTCACAGAAGGCAAAGAGCCCACTCTGTAGAGACCTTGCAGTCTGTGGACAGGAAGACTATGTGAGCAATGTCCCAAGACCAGAGTGGGGGCACAGAGAAGCAGACGGGAAACAGGACAACTGTACCAGTTAACAGGTGCCAGCAGAGGACAGGCCACGGATGAGCACTATCTGTCCCTCTTGGTCAGTGCACAGCATTGCATGAGCTGAAGGGTGGGTGGGGTGGGGCAAAGCCCAGTAACTGAGCTGGAAATGGTGGACAAGCCTAAGAAACTGTGAAGTAAATCAGCTTATGTAAAAATGATACATCGCTCTGCCCTGGGAAGATTGGGAGTTCAAGTTCAGTTCCAGGACAAGAGGTAAAGCTCTGTGCTATGCTCCAAATGTTGATGACCTCCCAAAATTTGTATGTTGAAAACCTAACCCCCAAGGTGATGGTATTCAGAGGTGAGGTCTTTAAGGGGTGATTATGTCATGGGGATGGAACACTCAGAAATGGAATTAGTGCCCTTATCAGAGAAGCCCTGAGATCTGTCTTTCCCTTCCACCATGTGAGGACACAGGGAGAAGATGACTGTCTATGAACTAGGAAGCCTTCACTAGACACCAGATGTGCCAGCACCTCGTTCTTGGACTTCCCAGGCTATAGAAACATAAGAAATAAATTTCTGTTGTTTATAAACCATAGAGTTTATGATATTTTCATAAAATGGCCTGAATGAACCAAGACACTTTGCTTTTGCATACATGGGTTTATAGCCTGGCATAAAGGACACCGTGACTGACAGAGAAGGAGGTCTGAGCACAGGCTACTTCGTCACCAGTGTGTGCTGGGTGGGGACAGTGGCATACAGGAAGGTGGCCATGGGGGGCAGGTGGCACAAGCACTGTCATTCTGGGTCCTCCCAGTGCACTTCCAGCAGAGTTGCCACTTTATCTCCACCTGGTCCTTCTGCAAAGCCCCGTATCTGACTTTTTCTCCCATCATTTCACAGAAGTGACTCC
The DNA here is from genome assembly GCF_000696425.1 of Galeopterus variegatus. NCBI lineage: Eukaryota > Metazoa > Chordata > Mammalia > Dermoptera > Cynocephalidae > Galeopterus > Galeopterus variegatus. The sequence continues at coordinate 50,206 of NW_007728595.1, read as the reverse complement.
TAGTGAGTCACTAGTCACGTCTCTGTGCAATGACAATGCCCAGGCCTGCTCTTCCTCCACCTCTGTAACCAGACAGTTTAGTGATGGATGGACAGAGGTGTGAGCTTCCCAGTCCCTGTGCTGTACTGGGGGCTTCAGGAGAAAGTGTCACATGGTGACTTTGTCCTCATTTCTCACTTTCTTCCCTTTGCTTTTGTTTCAACATCTCATTTCTGACTCCCTTTCTTCTAACGTCAGGAGAAACCATGCATTCACCAATATTCTCATCCAGTGCCCCAAATAACTTGCAAACTGAAGTGTCAAAACTGGCGAGGCAAAGGGATGCTGAAGAAATGTAAACTGTGGAGAAATGACTCTTAGGATTTTCTGAGGATTTCAATGAGGAACTTTTACTTGATATCAGAAGCACAAGCAGAACAATGCTAAAACTATTAGCCTTGAAGAAATGTTGTTTTTCGGGACCCTGGCACCTCCTCTCTCTCTCTTGCTTCCTCTTGCCATGTGATCTGCTTGTACATGCTGGCTGCCTGCCACTTTCTGCCATGAGCAGAAGCAGCCTGAGGCCCGTGCCCCAGATGCAGCTGTCCCAGAATCATAAGCAGAATAAACCTCTCTTCTTTATAAATTACCCAGTCTCAGGTGATTCTGTTATAGCAACACGAAACAGACTAATACAGAAAATTGGTACTGAGGAGTGGGGTGTTGCTAAACAGATACCTGAAAATGTGGATGCAGCTTTGGAACTGGGTAATGGGAAAAAAGGTTGGAGGAGTTTGGAGGACTTAGAAGAAGAGATAAAGACAAGGGAAAGTTTGGAATGTCTTAGAGACTTATGTGGTGGCGAGAAGAATGCCAATAGAAATGTGGACAATAAAGGCCATGCGGATGATGAGGTCTCAGATAGAAAGGAGGAACTTATTGGGAATTGGTCAAAAGATAACCCTTGCTACACCATAGCAAGGAACCTGGCTGCATTGTGTCCATGCCCTTGGACTTTGTTGGAACTTAAGAAGTTGTGAACCAGAGCATTTGGCCAAAGAAATTTCTAAGCAGCAAAGCATTAAGGAAGCTGCGTGGTTGCTTTTAAGAGCCTACTTTGAGTTATGGTGGCAAAATCATGATGTAAAGCCAGAATTTAAAAGGGAATCAGAGTGTAAAGATTTGGAAAATTTGCAGCCTGGCCATGAGGTAAAGAAGCAGAGAGCTGACAAATGATGCAAGGGTGAAGCAGATAAACTGGTTGCTAAAGACATTATCTTAGTGATGAGGCAGCCAGATGCCAAGAACCAGGACAATGGTAAAAATACCCTAAAGACATTTGATGGAAGGATGCCCCACCCATCACAGGCCCTGAGGCCTAGAAGGACTGAGTTGTCTGAGACGACAGACCTAGGGCACAGCTGCCCTTGGGATCCCACTTCCTGCATCCCAGCTGCTCTGGCTATAGTGGCCCCAAGTGTGGTTTGTACAGCAGCCCTGGAGAGTAGAGGCCCAAAACCTCGGTGGTGTCCATATTGTATTAAGTCTGCAGGCAGCAGGAGGATGCGAGAGCAGTGGAGGCATGGCAGCCTCCACCCAGATTCCAGAGGATGTATGGAAAAGCCTGGGGACCCTGGCAGAGACCTGCTGCAGGGGCAGAGCCACTGCAGAGGCCATCTACTAGAGCAATGCCAAGCAGGAATGTGGGGTCAGAGCCCCCACAGAGAGCCCCCACCAGGGAAATGTCTAGTATAGCCAATGCAGCAGGTCTGCTGCCAGGACCCCAGAACTTTGGGGCTACTGGTAATGTGCAACGCAGGCCTGGAAAAACCACAGGCACCAGCTTGGCCCACTGGACTGTGCCTGGCAGAGCTGTAGGAACAAGGCTGCCTGATGCTTCGGGGGCACAGGTGCACAATTGTGCCCAGGATGCAGAACTTGGAGTCAAAGAACATTATTTTGGAGCTTTAAGATATGATGTCTGCCCTGCTGAATTTCGGATTTGTTTGGGGCCTGTTTTTCCTTTCTTCTGGCCTATTCCTCCTTTTTGGAATGGGAATGTATAACCAATGCCTGTTCCACCATTGTATCTTAGCAGTAGATAAATTTGGTTTTGACTTTTACAGGTTCACAGCTGGAAGGACTTTGGCTTTTGGTCTCAAAGGAGACTTTGGACTTTGGACTTTTAAGTTGGTGCTGGAACAAGCGAAGACTTTTGGGACTGTTGGGTTGGAATGATTGTATTTTGTATGTGAGAGGGACATGAGTTTGGGGGGTCCAGGGGCAGAATGATGGAGTTTGGATGTGTTGTCCCCTCCAAAACTCGTGTGGAAATTTGATCCCCAATGTGGCTGTGTTGGAAACTTATTGAGTCATGGGGGCGGATCCCCTGATGAATGGATTAATGTTTTCCCTGGGCGAGGGGGGAGTAATGAGTGAGTTCTCGCTCTATTGGTTCCCACGAGAGCTTGTTGTTTATAGGACCCCGGCACCTCCTCTCTCTCTCTCTCTCTCTCTCTCTCTCTCTCTTTTGCTTCCTCTCACCATGTGATCTGCTTGTACCTGCCACTTTCCACCATGAGTAGAAGCAGCCTGAGGCCCGTGCCAGATGCAGCTGTCCCAAAATCATAAGCCAAATAAACCTCTCCTCTTTATAAATTACCCAGTCTCAGGTAATTCTGTTATAGCAACACAAAATGGACTAAAACAAGGTAAAAGAGTACTTTGAAGGAAATTTGTAGAATTAAATGCATAAATTACTAAAAAAGAAAGATATAAAATCAAAAATTAAGCTTCTACATTAGAAAACTAGAGAAATAAAAAATAAATAAAAAAAAACAGAACAAGAAGGAAAAAATAAAAGTTAGAACAGCAATTGATGACATTGAAAATGAGAAAACAAAAGAAAATATAAAAACCTAAGTTTGTTCTTTAAAGTGATTTTAAAAAGTTGGTAATACTCTGACTGGCTTACTAAGAAAAAAAGAGAGAAGGTACAAAAAACTGATATCAAAATGAGATATCAAATAATACCAAAGTGAGGGGTCTTTCACTACTGATCCCATTTTTTTTTTTTTTTTTTTTTTTTTTTGTCTTTTTCCGTGTCTGGCAATGGATTGCAACCCTCAGTGTTGCCCCCGTACCGGACCGGGGACCGGCAATGGGATTGCAACCCTCAGTGTTGCTCCCATGCCTCGCTCAGCCAGTGAGCGGGAACTGGTCTGTATGTGGGATCCGAACCCTCGGGCGGGAGCGCCGCCGCGCTTCCCAACCGGTGCACTTATCCAGTGCGCCACCGGGCCGGCCCGATCCCATTGACATTAAAATAA
>NW_007728595.1:42511-45970 GCF_000696425.1 Galeopterus variegatus | reverse complement strand
GGGCAATATGCACACACACACACACACACACACACACACACACACACACACACACACACACACACCCCAAATAGGTATATAAAAAGATGCTCAACATCACTTGCCATTTTAGGGAAATTCAATTTAAAATAATGAGATACCACTATGCATTTATTAGAGATGGAACTATACACCTATTAAAATGGATAGAATTAAAAAACTTACAATACCAATTTCTGTTGAGGATGCAGAGCAACAGAAACTGTGGAAATGCTTGTGGAAATGCAGAATGGTACAGCCATCTAGAAAGACAGCGTGGCAATTTCTTGCCAAGCTAAATTTAGTCTTACCATACAATCCAATAAATGTACTCTTAGGTATATACACAATTGTTATGAGAATGCTGGTCTACACCAAAACTTGCGTGTAAATATTTATAGCAGTTTTATTCATAATTACCCAAAACTCAGGACAACAAAGATGTCCTTTAATGGTGAATGGATAACAAATAGTGGTATATCCATACACTGGAAAACTATTTAGGAGTGAGCTATAAGTCTTGCAAAAACATGAACAAATCTTCAAAGCATGTTGGTAAGTGAAAAAAAGCCAATATGAAAAAGTTACATTCTGTACTTTCTATTAATATGGCATTCTGGAAAAGGCAAAAGTACAGAGACGGTAAATGAATCAGTGGATGCCAGGAATTTGGGGGTGAGGTTTGAATAGGTGAAGTGCAGGGGATTTTTAGGGCAGGGTACTATTCTGTGTTACTCTGTAATGGTAGACATGTGATAGTACACATTTGTCAAAACCCACAAAACTTTACAGAAAAAAGAAAACCGTAATGAACAGAGATTAAAAAAATAGAGGGTAGAGGAACCAAGAATAGAATGCATATTGTGATAAAATTATCTGTTTTACAAATGTATAAAATGATCTTATTGAATTTGGTTGAGGAAAAGGTGCTGACCTAAGTAACTTTGGAAATAAGTGGAGACTGTAAGACTTAAGGCAAAAGGAATTGTACATAAGCACTATACTCTAGCTGGTAAAGTTGTTTCCAATTGGTATACAGGTTAACAATTTTGAAATTGAACAGTAAATCAAAAGGATGGCAGATGGTGGGAAGCAGGTTTCTTACTGTTGAAGGGGGAGAATATGAACAAGCAAGGGGAGAGGGTGAGAATGACCATGTGGCAGTGGATTCTAGACAGAGAATGAACTCATGTCTATCATAGTACAGATACACAGATACATAGTTATAGATCTGTGTATGTTTGTGTGTGAATATTCACACCCTTATTTTATTTCAATGTCAGCTGAGGATACCTAGAAGTAACAACACCTCAGTAGCAGTGAGCATACCCAGGACTCAGATCTTGGTTTATAACATCATTCTCTAATAAAAGAAACCAGAAATTCTTGAAGGAAAAGGTGATTCTGGGGCTGGGGAGAAAATGTACAAGATGAGACTAGTGTATTTTGGGGGGCCAGAAGGTAAGAAAGTGATTAGAAAACAAATCCCGCAATTATGTGTGTATGTCAAAGAGATACAGAGCCAACTAAAGGAGCTCCCGATGGACAGAGCTGGAAAAATAGAGCAGCAACAACAAAAATGTAGTATTGTATTATAATCCAATGTGCGAAATGAATACCCATGAGTCCACATTGATATAAATAAACGAATGAATAAATAAATGAGGTAGAATAGCCAAATATCCGATGTAAAATAATTTTTATTAGTTTATATAGATACTCTGCCTCCAAGGAGGAGGAGCATAGTGTCCCACACCTTAATGGTGGGCAGCACATAGGGATTTTCTGACATTGCACAAACCTGTCAAACACTACCTCAGCCAGGTATCAAGGTTAACATCAACAGTGATGAGTCGGGCCGACCCTGTGGCTCACTCGGGAGAGTGCGGTGCTGGGAGCGCAGCTGCACTGGGAGCGCCGCAGCTGCGGGTTCGGATCCTATATAGGGCTGGCCGGTTTGCTCACTGGCTGAGCACGGTGTGGGTGACACCAAGCCAAGGGTTACGATCCCCTTAGTGGTCACAAGAAAAAAAAAAAAATGATGAGTCATGTTGATAGCATCTACTTTTGATATCACATAATGAGAATAGTACTTTACCTCTGTGTTCTTTCTCCTCAGAACTCATAACCACAGTCTAATCATGAGAAAACATCAGACAAATCCCAAGTAGGGACACTTTATAAAATACCTGACTAGCACTCCTTATAGCTGTCAAGGTCATCAAAGACAAGGAAAGACCGAGAAACTGTCATAGCCAAGAGGAGTCTAAGGAGACATGTTGACTACATATAATATAGGACCCTGGGACAAATAAAGGACATTGGGTAAAAACTAAGGAAATCTGGAGAAGTGTGAACATCAGTTAAAAATAATGTACCAATACTGGTTCATTAGTTGTGACAAAGGTACTATACTAATGCAAAATGTTAACAATAGGGGAAACTGAATGTAGGTATATGGGAAATCTATTATATTTACACATTATTTTTTCTGAAAATCAAAAACTATTCTAAATTAAAAATGAATTGAAATTACATATATCTTGAGAAGTTAAAGATGAGCTTTCACTAAGAACATTCAAAAGAATGAAGGGGAGTCACCGCAACAAAAACCAAAGGGTTTGAACAGTGGTAGAGTGTGAACTTCCTGAAGTGACTCTTTTTTGAGAGTGATCAGACTCCCTTGTGTATGCTGCAATGCCCATTAAAAAGTCCCTTCACATTATAGGTACGTCCCACAGGAAGAAGCAGGATCAGTAACTCAGAGCAGGTTGCTTCAAGGAGCAGCCCACTCAGAGACAGCTCTGTGAAAACAAAGGGGTAGTGGTGGGGCTGACACACCCCACTCACCTGAGGGTGCATAAGAGCAAAGTCCTAATGAAGAAGGACAAGCAAGCAGAGGAAAGAAAGGCCTTGAAACCATGAATGCAAATCCTGCTGAAAGCACTGAGGGAATTTAGCATAAAGCAGCAAATGCATATACAATATTCAAGTCCCCTAAAATCAAACATGACTGTTGAGTAGAGTATTTTAGTATTGGTTCCAGGTAAATGCAGTAGTGTAGTCTCTATGTGGCTACTTTGGCCGTATTCAGTATTGGAGTTGTGTGTGAGTGTCTCCATGGCCTAGGCACTTAGTGATTACTTGCTGAGGTTAGTGACACTGTGTTGGTTTGTTGACAATGTGGGTGAGCTCTTGAGTTCTTGGGAGAAGTGAGTGACTTAGGCTAGAGTGAGTGACTTTGGGCAGGCTTGTTGGCACCCTGGCTAGTTTCCTGTGACCCTGATGGGTGTGCTGGGGTATACTGGAGCTCTGCAGTTTGGATGCGTTACCCTGAGTGGGTTTCTCTTTCCTACAGTCAGAGGCTCCTCCTGGGTCCTTGCTTCCCTGGTTGGGGGATGGGTTGGTGGTGATCAGGAATTTTCTTCCTTACTCTATTTG
>NW_007728595.1:40145-42157 GCF_000696425.1 Galeopterus variegatus | reverse complement strand
GGTCCTTGCTTCCCTGGTTGGGGGATGGGTTGGTGGTGATCAGGAATTTTCTTCCTTACTCTATTTGAGTATACTGGGTTTCCGCACTCATGGAGGATTCTGCATGTGTTTCTCCCCAGATCAAGGCAGTCACATGGGCTGCACACATACCTCCCACCCACATGTGTGCTACCATGTGTGGCAGTATAATTCCCCCTGTAGGTTGGGCCACTGAGTCATGGGTCTGTGCTCACTCATCTATTTCCCTGGGCTCTGCTGGTGACTCTTCTTGGTGTCAATGCAACCATGTGGTCGGCAGCCCACTTGCTGCCCTGGTTGCTCACAGTGGTTGCTGCTGTGGTGTTGAGCTTCCCTTTCAATGGCAATGGCTATGGTGGTAGCTGTGGTGGACCACCATGTGGCAGAGTTGTCTGTGGCAGTGGTGGGGGCTTCCCTCAGCTGCTGAGGTCCTGCACACTCTTGCCATTTGTTGGGCAGGGTTGCCCATGGCTGGTGAGGTCCCTGGTCATACTTCTGCTGTCTGTTGGGTGCGGGCTGCTCTAGAATTGCTTTATAAGGTAGAAAGTATTAAAGAATCCCATGAGACATAATTCTCACTCACATTCTGATACTTTTCTACAGTGGGAGAAAAACTGGGGAATTGTGCATAAGCCATAACCTATAGTTTTTGTACTACAACAAGTAATGAACAATTGTTGATACCTGCAGTTGGCAAAACTTGTCATTGTGTTTTCCTTCCTCACAACATTTTAGAGGGCTTTTGTTAATGCCTGAGTAGGTTAATAGTGCTATACTGTACATGAGAATATTACTCATCCTGTGTGTTGTAGACGAACTCAGGGAGCTACTCAGAAAACCTGTGTAAACAGTGAAGAACAATGAGGGATTTAATCGTGGGGTGGTGCACTGGTAGTATTAAGATTGTATGACACCTAGAAATCCAGAGTGCCCAATTCAGCCTCAAGTTACAGCTGCTCCTTCCATAATGCTCCCCTAGTATGCCAATCATCTCCACTTGCCTGGAATCAAGGGCATTCTCAGAATATGGGACTCCCAGTGCTAAAACCAGAAAAGGTCCAGGTAGACCAGGAGTTGCTGGTAACTCCACTCCTTGTCCATGCTTATGAAGTAGGAGTCCAGCAAGCTAAGGAAAAGGAGTGTTCTCAAGGGAAAGGAGTGCTCTCCAGCTGTGCCAACTGCTGCTGAGAAGTGATTAAGAAGAGGACTGAGAACTGATTGTCAGATTGGCCACATGGAGAGCTCCAGATGGAAGGAATGAAAGTGGACAAAAGTCTTCTGATCATCAGGTGAAAAGTAATGTGGAAATCATATCCTTGACTGGGCATAACATGCTTGGAACCCAAGTTACCTTCTGTGGCATCTTTTATATCCCCTAGCCCAATTCTGAAAGATGAACAACTGCAACAATGATACAAGTCTCTCTCTCTTTTAAAGCCCACTCCAGAATATAGAAAAAGCAACTGCTGTACCAGATAGCCAGACATCAACATAAAGATACTATAAATACAACAAACAAACAAAACAGAAGAAAACAAAAGAAAACAAAACAGAAAAATATGACACCACCAAGGGACTGCAATAATTCTCAAGTATCATACTTGTAGAGCAGGAACCCCTTGAAAGGTCTGAAAAGGAATTCTGAGCAACTATCTTAAGGAAACTCAATGAGATACAAGAACACTCAGACAAAACACTGAAATGAGAAAAAGTATCTAGGATATGAAGGAGTAAATGTACAAAGAGATTAATACCTTAAAAAAGAATGTAGCAGAACTCCTGGAACTGAAGGATTCTTCCAACAAAATAGAAAACACAACTGAGAGCTTAAGCAGCAGGTTAGAGCAAGCAGAAGAAATAATTTCTGATCTTGAAGATGGTCTTTTTGGATTATTCCCAGTGGAAAAAAACCAACCAAACAAAAAGGAATAAAAAATTATGAAGAGAATATTAGAGAGCTAGCAGACAACCTTGAGTGCACAAACATCTGAATC
>NW_007728595.1:38814-39486 GCF_000696425.1 Galeopterus variegatus | reverse complement strand
AAAAACCAACCAAACAAAAAGGAATAAAAAATTATGAAGAGAATATTAGAGAGCTAGCAGACAACCTTGAGTGCACAAACATCTGAATCACAGGTGTTCCAGAGGGCAGGGGAAAGGAAAAGGCATGGAAAACATTTTCATAATATAATAGCAGAAAATGTCCCAGGTATAGGGATACACATGGACCTTCAGATCCAGGAAGCTCAAAGATCTCCAAACAAATTCAATTGAAAAAGGTCCTGTCTGATACACATCATACTCAAACTGGCAAAACTCAAAGACAAAGAGAGAATCTTAAAAACAGTAAGAGAAAAGCACCAAATCACTTATAAGGGAGTCCTCATTAGACTGACAGTAGACTTCTCAACAGAAACTCTATAGGCCAGAAGAGAATGAGATCATATGTCCAAAATATTAACAGAAAAAAACTGCCAGCCAAGACTCCTATACCCAGTAATGGTATACTTCAGAAACAAGAAAGAAATGGTGTATTTCTTAGACAAACAAAAACTGCAGGAGTTCACCACCACATGACTAGTCCTACAAGAAATCATCAAGAGAGTCCTGCATGTGGAATCCAAAAAATAATAATCACTACCATGAATACAAACGAAATAACAAGACCCACTGATAGAACACAATGCAAGTGAGAAATAGAAAGAAACTATATAT
>NW_007728595.1:32681-37107 GCF_000696425.1 Galeopterus variegatus | reverse complement strand
AAAAATAAAAAGGGAAGAAAGAAACAAAAGAGAAGGAGCTGAGGGCCTCAGCTCCCTCCACTCAGAAGCAGACAAGAGAGCATGCCTGAAGTCCTAGGAAAGGAACTGAAAGCCAAAGCCCCCTCCACCAAGAAGTAGGCAAGAGAGCATGCCTGCGGTCCTAGGCAAGGAATTGTGGGCCACAGCATCCTCTGCCCAGAAGCAGGCAAGAGAGCATACCCAGAGACTTAGGCAAGGAGCCAAGGGCTGCAGTCCTCCCTGCCCCAAATAGTCAAGAGAGCACACCAAAAACACCACTTCCATAAGGGTGGCCCACCACAGCCACGGCTGCCAAAAAAAGAGGCTTGACACCACAGCAACAGCCACAGACACTGTGCAGGTAGCCCACAAGACAATCAACCACATTGACAAAAGGAGAGTCACCAGCAGAGACCAGAAAAAAAGGAGGACATCTCTCTCCTCAATATAGAAGAAGCAAATACTCTACCAGATGACCAGACATCAATATAGAAATATTAGAAATCTCAAAACCTAAGAAAATGTGACACCACCAAAAAAATGCAATAATTCTCAAATACCAGACTCTATAGAACCCTTGAAATGACTAAAAAGGAATTCCAAAAAACAATCTTAAGGAAACTCACTGAGATACAAGAAGACTCAGTTAGACAACATAATGAAACAAGAAAAAAAATCCAGGATATGAAGGAAGAAATTTTCAAAGAGATTAATACCTTAAAAAAGAATGTAGCAGAACTCATGGAACTGAAATATTCACTCAACAAAATAAAAAACAGAACTTATAGCTTAAGCAGCAGGCTAGAATAAGCAGAAAAAAGAATTTCTGTCCTTGAAGATAGCCTTTTTGAAATAAACCAGGAGGGCGAAAAAAAAGAATTTTAGAAAATGAAGAAAATCTAGGAGAGTCAGCAGACAACCCTAAGTGCACAAACATTCAAATCATGGGTGTTCCAGAAAGGGAGGAGAAAAGAAAAGTCATGGAAAACTTATTCAATGAAATAATAATGGAAAACTTCCCACAGATAGGGAGAGACATGGACTTTCAGATNTATCAGACTAACAGCAGACTTCTCAACAGAAACTCTACAGGCCAGAAGAAAATAGGATGATGTATTCCAAATACTAAAAGAAAAAAATTTTCATCTAAGAATACTATACCCAGCAAAGCCATCTTTCCGAAATGAGTGAAAAATAGTGTATTTTCCAGGCAAACAAAAACTGCAGGAGTTCACCACCACACTACCAGCCCTACAAGAAATCCTCAAGGAAGTCCTTCATCTGAATCCAAAAAAATGATAATCATTACCATGAATAGATAAGAAAACCAAAACCCACTGATAGAATAAAAATGCAAACAAGAAAGAAAGAAGCTAAATCTTACCACCACAAAAAGCTATTGTGACAATGTAATAATATCCATACTTTATTTCTAATTTTAATAATTTTAGTCTTCTCTCTTTTTTCTTGGTCAGTCCTGGTAGGGGGTTGCAAATTTTGTTGATTTCTTTAAATAACCAACTTTTGTTTTGGTTGATTTGTTTTTGAATTCCCTATTTCATACATTTCTTTTTCATTGTTGTTATTTCCTACTTATATTTGCTCTACTTTTTCTATTTTCTTAAGGCAGAAGATTATGTTACTGAGTTGAGATTTTTATTAACATAGGTGTTTACAAGTATAAATTCTCTTCTTAGCACTGAATGAGCCCTGCATCCTATAAATTTTGATATGTTGTGCTTTAACTTTCATCTCAAAGTACTCTAATTTCTGTGTGATTTTTCTTTTTACCCATCGTTTATTTACAAGACTGTTGTTTAATTTCCACACATTTCTGAGTTTTCTGAATTTCCTTCTGTTATTGTGGTCATAGAACATATTTTCTATGATATTAGTTCTTCTTTTTAAAGGAAAAAAATTCCATTATTTTTCAATTCCATTTTTCCACAAAGTTATTGAAATGCCCTTGTGTTTATATTCTGTTTTGTAAATTTTAAAAATGTAATTTATGTCCCTAAACTTAGATATTTAATTTCTGTTCGTGATTTCTTAGATATTTAATTTCTTAGTGGACATGTTGATTTGTTTAGAAATTAATTTGCCTTTGAAAAGTTTATTCATCATCCTCTGTTGAAATTAATTTGATATGTGCATACATTTCGAAGACTTTAGAGTGCTATTTCAAATAATTATGGAGATTGTAAGATGAAATATGTAAGTTTTCATAAGTTTTATATCTCTAGTTTTTGTGAAAATTTGAAGCCCTACTTTCTACAGAGTATTGTGTTATTCATTTGTTATTCAGTTTATGTATTTGTTATTTTTTATGTTAATTTATCAATATACAATGTAGTTGATTTTCATGTCCCTCTACCAATTTCTCTTTTTCCTCCCTCCCTCTCTACTCTCCACCCTGATCAACATCATAGCTGTTCACTTGTCTTAACAAGTTCAAATAATTGTTGTGATTGTTGTGTCTCCCCCTGCTCACTGCTTATTTTTGTATATTTATTTATTTTTATTATCTACCACACATAAATGAGAGCATGCACTGTTTCTCTTTCTGTGCCTGGCTTATTTCACTTAATATAATTTCCTCTAAGTCCATCCATGTTGCTGCAAATGGTAGTATTTCATTTTTTTTTAATAGCAGAGTAGTATTCCATTGTGTAGATATACCACATTTTCCTTATCTACTCATCCAACCATGGGCATTTAGACTGGTTCCAACTCTTGGCTATTATAAATAGCAGTGTAAAAAACATGGGAGTACAGGTATCCCTTTGACATGATTTCCATTCCTCTGGGTATATACCGAGCAGTGGAATAGCTGGGTCATATAGTATATCTATCTGTAGTTGTTTGAGGAACCTCCACATCATTTTCCATAAAGGTGGCACCATTTTGCAGTCCGACCAACAGTGTAGAAGGGTTCCTTTTTCTCTGCATTCTTGCCAACATTTATTATTCTCACACTCCTTTGGATATTAGCCATCCTAACTAGTGAGATGGTATCTCAGAGTGGTTTTGATTTGCATTTCCTGAATGCTAAGTGATGTTGAGCATTCTTTTATGTGTCTGTTGGCCATTCATACATCTTCCTTTGAGAAATGCCTGTTCAACTCCTTTGCCCATTTTTAAATTGGGTTACTTGTTTTTTTGCTGTTAAGTTGTTTGAGTTCCTTGTATGTTCTGGATATTAATCCTTTGTCAGATGTATATTTTGCAAATATATTCTCCCGCTCTGTTCATTGTCTTTTTGCTCTGTTAATCGTTTCTTTTGCTGTGCAGAAGCTTTTTAGTTTGATATAATCCCATTTGTTTATTTTTCCTTTGGTTGCCTGTGCTTTTGGGGTTATGTTCATAAAGTTTGTAACCAATCTTACTTCCTGGAGTGACTCCCCTGTTTTCTTTAAGGACTTTTATTGTTTTAGGACATATATTTAATTCTTTAATCTATTTTGAGTTGATTTTGGTATATGGTGAGAGATGTGGGTCTAGTTTCATTCTCCTACATATGAATGTGCAATTTTCCCAGCACCATTTGCTAAAGAGGCTGTCTCTTCTCCAATGCATAGTCTTGGTGCCTTTGCCAAAGAACAGATGGCTGTAGGTACATGGGTTGATTTTAAGATTCTCTATTGTGTTCCATTGGTCTACATGTCTCTTTTTATGCCAGTAACAAGCTATTTTGGTTATTATAGCTTTGTAGTACAGTTTAAAGTAAGGTAGTGTTATGCCTCCAACTTAATATTTTTGGCTCAGGATTGCTTTAGCTATTCGTGGTCTTTTATTATTCCATATGAATGTTAGCATTGTTTTTTCCATTTCTGAGAAAAATGTCTTTGGAATTTTGATGGGGATTACACTGAATCTGTAGATTTCTTTGGGTAGTATGGACATTTTCACAATGTTAATTCTTTCAATCCAAGAGCATGGGATATCTTTCCACCTTATTGTGTCCTCTTTGATTTCTCTAAACAGTGGTTTGTAGTTCTTGTCATAGAGATTTTTCACATCCTTGGCTAAATTTATTCCTAAGTATTTTATTTTTTTGGTGGCTATTGTAAATGGGATAGCTTTATTGGTTTCTTTTTCTGCCAGTTCATTGTTAGAATATAAAAATGCTACTGATTTTTGTGTGTTGATTTCATATCCTGCAACTTTGCTGAAATCATTTATTAACTCAAGAATTTTTCATCATCTTTAGGCTGGTCTCTATATAGGAACATGTCATCTGCAAACAGGGACAGTTTGACTTCATCTTTTCCACTCTGGATGCCCTTTATTTCCTTCTCTTCCCTGATTGCTTTGGCTAATAGTTCCAACATTATGGTGAATAGGAGTGGTGAGAGTGGGCACCCTTCTCTTGCTCCTATTCTTAAGGGAAAAGCTTTCAACTTTTCCC
>NW_007728595.1:29831-32464 GCF_000696425.1 Galeopterus variegatus | reverse complement strand
TAAATTTATTCCTAAGTATTTTATTTTTTTGGTGGCTATTGTAAATGGGATAGCTTTATTGGTTTCTTTTTCTGCCAGTTCATTGTTAGAATATAAAAATGCTACTGATTTTTGTGTGTTGATTTCATATCCTGCAACTTTGCTGAAATCATTTATTAACTCAAGAATTTTTCATCATCTTTAGGCTGGTCTCTATATAGGAACATGTCATCTGCAAACAGGGACAGTTTGACTTCATCTTTTCCACTCTGGATGCCCTTTATTTCCTTCTCTTCCCTGATTGCTTTGGCTAATAGTTCCAACATTATGGTGAATAGGAGTGGTGAGAGTGGGCACCCTTCTCTTGCTCCTATTCTTAAGGGAAAAGCTTTCAACTTTTCCCCATTCAGGATGATATCGGCAGTGGGTTTGTCATACATGGCTTTAATTGTGTTGAGATACTTTCCTTTTATACCCAATTTATAGAGTCCTTATTATGAACAAATGTTGAATTTTGTCAAATGCTTTTTCAGCATCTATGGAGATGATCACATGGTTTTTGTCTTGATTTCATCTATGTGGTGTATCACATGTATTGATTTGTGTATGTTGAACCAAACTTACATCCCTTGGATGAATCCCACTTGATCATGGTGTATAATTTTATGTATGTGTTGCTGTATTCTATTAACTACAATTTTATCAAGGATTTTTGCATCTATATTCATCAAAGATATTGGCCTGTAGTTTTCATTTTTTGTCATATCTTTGTCTGGTTTTGGTATCAAGATGATGTTTGCCTCATAGAATGAGTTTGGGAGAATGGCCTCTTTTTCAATTTTTTGGAATAGTTTTTAGAGAATTGGTTGTAATTCTTCTTTAAAGATTTGGTAGAATTCTGCAGTGAAGCCATCTGGTCCCTGGCTTTTCATTGTTGGGAGACTGCTGATAACAACTTCATTCTCTTTGATTATTATTGGTCTGTTCCAATTTTCTATGTCTTCTTGGATCAGTCTTGGTAGTTTGTGTGTGTCCAGAAATTTATCCATTTCCTCCAGATTTTCATGTTTGTTTGCACATAGCTGTTTATAGTAGTTTCTAATATTTCTTGTATTTCTGATGTATTGCTTGTAATATCAACTTTTTCATTTCTAATTTTTGTTATTTGTGTCTTCTTTTTTTTAGTTAGCCTTGTTAATGGCTTGTGAATTTTATTTCTCTTTTCAAAAAACCAACTTTTTGTTTCATTGATCTTTTGTATCATTCTTTGGGTTTCTATTTCATTTAGTTCTGCTCTGATCTTAAATGTTTCTTTCCATCTACCAACTTTGGGTTTGGGTTGTTCTTATTTTTCTAGTTCTTTAAGGTGAAGTGTTGGGTTGTTTACTTGCCGTCTTTCCATTCTTTTGAAGTAAGCATTTAATGGGATAAATTTCCCCATTAGTACTGCTTTTGCAGTATCCCACTGGTTTTGGTATGATGTATCATTATTTGCATTAGTTTCAATAAACTTTTTGATTACCTGTTTGATTTCTTCTTGGACTCATATGTCATTAAGTCGAGTGTTGTTTAATTTCCATGTGTTTGTATAGTTTCCAGAGTTTGTTATTGATTTTTAGTTTTAATCCATTGTTGTCTGAAAAAATACATGGCATAATTTCAATTTAAAAAAATTTGTTGAGCCTTGATTTGTGACTTAACATGTGGTCTATCCTGGAGAATGTTCCATGTGCTGATGAGAAGAATGAATATTCTGAGGTTGCTGGATGAAATGTTCTGCCAAATCCTTTTGATCTAAAATGTTGTTTAGATCTTCTGTTTTTCTGTTGATTTTTTGTCTAGATGATGTGTCCAATGTTGAGAGTGGGATGTTCAGGTCCCCTACTATTATGGTATTAGTGTCTATCTCTTTCTTTAGGTCTAATAGTTTTTGCTTTATAAATCTGGCTGTTCCAATGTTGGGTGCATACATATTTATGATTGTTATGTCTTCTTGCTGGATAGATCCTTTTATCATTATATAGTGGCCTTCTTTAACTTTTTAAAAATGTTTTTTGGTTCAAAGTCTATTTTATCTGATATAAGAATAGCTACTCCAGCTTGTTTTACATTTCTATTTGCATGGTATATCTTTTTCCATCCTTTCACTCTTAATCTATGTGTGTCTTTACAGGTGAGGTGAGTCTCTTGAAGGCACATATTGTTGGGTCCACCTTTTTAATCCAATCTGTCATTCTGTGTCTTTTGAGTGGAGAATTTAATCCTTTTACATTTAGAGTTATTATTGAAATATGTTGATTTACTCCTGGCATTTTATTGATTTTTGTTTGGATGTTTTCAATATTTTTGGTTCCTTTCTTTCTGATTTACTGTTTGTCTTCTGTGTTTGTTGGTTTCTTGGGATGGTAGATAAACTGCTTTCTCTTTATTGTCAACATTTTAATTTTAATGGTGGGTTTTGTTCTTTCTTGAATATTCATGGTAGTGATGGTTGTTTTTCAAGTGCCAGACGCAGTACTCCCTTGAGAATTTCTTGTAAGCCTGATCGTGTGGCAGTGAACTCCCACAGTTTTTGTTTGTCTGGGAAATATAGCATTTGTCCTTCATTTCAGATGGATAACCTTGCTGGGTAAAGTATTCTTGGCTGACAAGTT
>NW_007728595.1:28898-29703 GCF_000696425.1 Galeopterus variegatus | reverse complement strand
CATTTGTCCTTCATTTCAGATGGATAACCTTGCTGGGTAAAGTATTCTTGGCTGACAAGTTTTGTCTTTTAGTATTCTGAATATATCATCCCATTCTCTTTTGGCTTTTACAGTTTCAGATAAAAAGTCTGATGTTAGTCTGATAGGGGCTTCCTTATCAGGTGACTTGATGCTTCTCTCTCGCAGCTTTTAGCATTCTCTTTTTGTCTTTGAGTTTTGCTAATTTGCCTGTAACATGTCTTGGAGAGGACCTTTTCGGTTGAATATGTTTGGGGATCTTTCAGCCTCCTGAATCTGAAGATCTATATCTCTCCCTATACCTGGGAAGTTTTCTATTAATTTGTTGAGTATGTTTTCAATGCCATTTCTTTTTTCATCCCTTTCCAGAATACCCATGATTTGGATATTTGAGTGCTTAAGGTTGTCTGTTATCTCTCTTCAATTTTCAATTTTTTAATTTTCTTTTTCAATTTTTAAAATTCTTTTTTCTTTTTTTGTATGTCTGTGTTACTTTGAACAAGCCATCTTCAAGTTCAGAAATTCTTTCTTCTGCTTGCTCTAGCCTGCTGGTTAAGCTATCTATTGTTTTTTTTTTTATTTTTTATTTTTTTTATTTTGTTGTTGAATGAATCTTTTAGCTCCAGAAGCTCTGCCACTTTCTTTTTCAGGGCATTGTTTTATTTCTTTGTATATTTCCAATTTCAGATCCTGTAAACTTTTTCTCATTTTGTTGTGTTATCTGAGTCTTCTTGTATCTCATTTAGTTTCCTTAGAATTGTTGCTCAAAATTCCTTGTCAGTCATTT
>NW_007728595.1:26068-28395 GCF_000696425.1 Galeopterus variegatus | reverse complement strand
GTCCAAACTTTTGAGGAATGAAAATAGTTTCAGAGGCTAGGAAGTCCAAAGTCCAGGTGACATATCTGGTGAGGGTCTTCTTTGGCAGTAGCATTACAGCAGTGCAGGGGTCTCATAAGGCAGAAAATGTGAGAGACTTTATTTGTTATTTGAACAAATAAATGTGCATATGCTTAGAAAAAAGATATTTGCAACATCCAAACACAAATCAATAAAATGCTAGGAGTAAGAAATATATTTCAATAACAGCCCTAAATGTAAATGGATTGAATTCCTCATTCAAAAGACACAGACTGACTCCTTGGATTTAAAAGCTAGACCCAACTATATGCTGTCTTCAAGAGACTTACCTCACCTGTAAAGACACACACACAGACTACGAGTGAAAGAATGGAAAAAGATATACCATACAAATGGGAACCACAAATAAGCAGGAGTAGCTATTCTTATATTGGATAAAATAGACTTCAAACCAAAAACCACAAACAGGGACAAAGAAGGCAATTATATAATGATAAAAGGATGTATCTAGCAAGAAGACATAACAATCATACATATATATGTACCCAACACTGGAGCAGCCAGATATATAAAGCAAACACTATTAGATTTAAAGATAGAGTTAGAGCCCAATATGATAATAGTGGAGGACCTGAGCACCCCTCTCTGAGCATTGGGCAGATCATCTAGGCAACGAATTAGCAGAGAAACACAGGATTTAAACCACACTTTAGACAAATTGGACCTGGAAGATATCTGCAGAACATTTCTTCAAACAAACACAGAATTTACATTCTTCTCATTAGCACATGGAAAATACTCCAGGATAGACCACATATTAGGTCACAAATCAAGTCCCAACAAACATAAAAAAAATTGAAATCATTTCAAGTATCTTTTTAGATCAAAATGGATTAAAACTAGAAATCAATAACAAGCAAAACTCTGGAAACTATATGAATACATGGAAATTAAACGACATGTTCCTGAATAACCTATAGGTTCAAGAAGAAATTAAACAGAAAATCAAATCTTGAAACTAATGAAAGTAAAGACACATCATACCAAAACCTGTGGGATACTGAAAAAGCATCTCACAAAGGGAAGCTACGAAGAGGGAAGTTTATTGCAATAAATACATCAAAAGAATAGAAAGATTTCAAATAAGCAAAGTAGTGCTACACCTCAAAAAACTAGAAAAACAAGAACAATCCAATCCCAAAATTAGCAGAGGGAAAGAAATAATTAAAGGAGCTGAGTAGGCATTTCTCAGAGGAGGATACACAAATGGCCAACAGACACATGAAAAAATACTCAGCATCACTAATCATTAGCAAAATGCAAATCAAAACCACATTGAGATATCATCTAATGCCTGTTAGACTGGCTATCAGCAAGAGGATGGAGAAGAACAAATGCTGGTGAGGATGTGGAGAAAGGGGAACTCTCCTACACTGTTGGGGGGACTGTAAATTAGTGCAGCCATTATGGAAAACAGTATGGAGTTTCCTCAAACAAATACAGGTAGAACTGCCATAAGATTCAGCAATCCCACTATTAGGTATATACCCAAAGGAATGGAAATCATCATGTTGAAGGGATACCTGCATTCCCATGTTTATCACAGTTTTATTTACAATAACCGAGAGTTGGAGCCAACCTAGATGTCCAGCAACAGATGACTAAATAAGGAAGATGTGTTATACATATACAATGGAACACTACTCTTCCATAAAAAGAGTCAAATTCTGCCATTCATAGCAACATGGGTCAACTTAGAGAAAATTATGTTAAGTGAAATATGCCAGGCACATAAAGAGAAACACCATATGTCCTCACTTATAAGTGAAAGCTAAAAAATAAACAAATAAATAAAAAAAGAAAGATACAACAATCACAAAAATTCATTGAACTTTCAAAAGGAGAGAACAGAACTGAGACCACTAGAGATGGGAAGGGGTGGTAGCAGAAATTGTTAAAGGTCCACGAAATATCATTACATTGTGTAATGTTGAATATACCTACTATCCTAATTTGAGCATCAGATACATATTGCATATAGATATTGATATTCAGAGCTGTACCTCATAGGTATTTACAATGAAACATGTTTCAATAAAAATAAATAAATTTTAAAAATTACAGATGGTAAAATAAAAATTGATATAGTTCCCCCCGCCCCCTTAAATAAAGAATTCTACTGATGTATGTCTTCTCATTATTGGTAGTGACTGTTAATCAGCCACTTTGGCACCATTGACCTGCATGCTCTATGGGCTGCAGAATAGAGTCCTCATGCCTGGGCTTGGGGTGCTCATACCTTTCAG
>NW_007728595.1:24409-25308 GCF_000696425.1 Galeopterus variegatus | reverse complement strand
GCCGAGGGTTCGGATCCCATGTGGTGACCGGTTCCCGCTCACTGGCTGAGCGCGGCACGGGTGCAACACTGAGGGTTGCGATCCCGTACCAGTCAGTAAAAAAGACAAAAAGGAAAAAATAAATAAATAAAAAAATAAAACTTTGTACTCATTGACAAACATCTTCTCGGTAACCGCACCCTTAATCCCTGGTAACCACCATTCTACTCAACTTTTTAGATTCCACATACGAATGAGATCATGTGGTATTTGTCTTTCTGTATCTGGCTTATTTCACTTGACATAATGTCCTCCAGGTTCATTCATGTTTTCCCTTATGACATAATTTCATTTTTTATTTTTTAAGGCTGAATTCCATTGTGTTTATATACTACGTTTTCTTTACCCATTCATCTGACATACTGACTTTATTTCCTTTGGATATATATACAGTAGTGAGATTGCTGGATCATATGGTAGGTCTATTTTTAATTTTTTGAGGAACCACTATACTGTCCTCCATAATGACTGTACCAATTTGCAGTCCTATCAACAGTGTGCAAAGATTCCCTTTTTATCACATCCTTTCTTAACACTTGTTATCTTTTATTCTCACTGTACTATACAGGGAATTTCTTTATCAGATACTGAGTTAGATTAGATATCCTCCGAGACCTCTCTATGCTGGATACATGGAACAAAGATGAATTTAGTACATTTGTGATTAAATCCCATCTTCATCTCTCAGAGGAAGATTTGGAATTTGTCATTTAACCTCTGGGCCTCGGTTTAATTACTCTGTAAAATGGGACTAAACTTCTTGCTCAACTCATAGCAAGGATCAAAGTGGGAATTAACGTAAATTGCAAAGGGCAATATTAATGCTATGGAGAATGTTTATGATGATTCCATTATCTCTG
>NW_007728595.1:20841-23009 GCF_000696425.1 Galeopterus variegatus | reverse complement strand
TTAAATTAAGAAGAATTGCTTCAAATAATCTTCACTGTGTTTAGACAGCAAGTAACAACATTTGAAAATACATGCAAAGATGAAGAAGAGGATCACCTGTTCCTAAAATTAAAACATGAATTTCAAGGGTTTATTTCTATATTTTTCAGTCTGCTCATAGGTAGATTTTTTCCCCTTCCTTCTGATGCCTTTAGTAATTGCACTCACATTGCATAGTTTCTGGAATTGCTAAAATAAATAGTCACTCATTATGGATTCCTTGGGACTCATTTTAAAGGCAGTTCTGTTGAACTCGCCTACTATTAATTTACATTCAAAGTGCTATTCTATGGTCACGCTAATATAATTCGGGGATAATTTCACAGATAATTGCTTTAATGTTGGTAATTCTAGCATATCTACACAAAACAAAGAGTAAGAATCATGATACTAAATAAGCTTGAAATATTTATTGAGTCAGTGGAAATGACTTCTGATTTCAAACGTCTTAGTTATGGATGTGTTGTGCTGTGATTGCAAGCAGGCTGTTGTGGCTTTGGAATAGAGCAGGTCTGGTTGAATCACTGATTTTCCAGATGTCATTTGGCTACTTACTTTGAGTCCCAGAATCATCATCTGTATAATAGGGAATGTGAAAACAAGGGTTTACATGTCTTTAGTCTGATTGTGTTCCAGTCACCAAGCAAATCACTTTGTATATGTGATCTCATGTAATCTTCAGAACAATCCTGTGAGGCAGGTCCTTATTCCAAAAAAGTGTGAACTCGATTTTAAATCGTTCTTCTGGCTTTCTCAGCCTTAGTTGGGCCCTCTCAGGCTCCTGGGCTTCATCCAGAGAGAATGCTGCTCCATCAGGGCAGCCCTGAGGCTCCCGGCAGGCACCCTCTCCACACCCATCCCACACACTGTTTTCTCCTTTACACAGACACCACCCCACAGCAGTGAAGGAAGGGGAGCATTCATCTCCAGGACTGCAGGCTCTCCTATTGAGCCTAACCATGCTCTCATGGAAGATTTTATTTCACAATTTTTACCTACAAGAATTCTGGAGTTTTGCAGAGCATTCACCACCATCCCACCCTCCAAAGCCCCTTACCCAACATATACTCATTTCATGCTCCCTGGTATGGTGACCGTATTAACATAGACCTTGATTAGGAACACATTGCATAAAACAGCAAATATGTATAAAGGTATGTTGAGATAAAACACTCAGAAGCGAGGCTGCATATGGCCTCTGAGTCCCCAGGCATCCTCCTTTACTGAGCCCCCACTCCCTGCTGAGACTATTTGGCTGTGCGCTATGTCCAGGCATTCAAGGCATCAGTGGCATTCTAGTTTGCAAAGGCATTTCCTTCCCTTGCATCAGTTCCCAGGAATGTTGCCAGGTGTTTCAAACAGAACTCAGCCAGCAACCAGCAGGTGCTTATTAAGTGCCTGTTGAATGCCTGGTGCTCAATCAGATGCAGAGCAACTGAAACACCTGTCCCTGCTACCAGGGCCAGGATCCCTCAGTAACTACTGCCTTTTAGTCCTGGGGAAAGTTGAGGCAAAACAAAAACCACTCTGACCCATAGAATATTGGGAGGTGTTTTTGTTTTATTTTGTTTTGCATCAGTGTCCTGATGTTTACTTAGCTGGGAGGGAAAATGAGAACTAGTCTACTATTAATTAGCTAAGTGCCAGAGGGGACATTCTGACTAGATAAGGATGAGAAACGCTGCTCCCCACACCCCTATCTCCTGATTCCTTCAAGTGTTAGGCTCCTTCTCAGCACCATGACCTCCCCACTCAGGTGACATTCAAGTGCCCAGGTCAGCTTGGTGCTTTGGCAACTTCCAGTGGCGCTGGAAGTTTCCCCTGGCAGCTCCCCTTTCAGACTCCTCTCTGGGGTTCCTGGCATCACAGGACCTTGTGTCTGCAATGACAACCAGATGCCAGTGGAGGTCAGAAGTCCCAGATCAAGGTGCGGGCTTAACCACACTCCCTCTGAAGGCAGCTAGGGAAGGATTGGTTCTAGGCCTCTCTCCTAGCTTCTGGTAGTTCCTTGGCCTGGCAGATTAACTCCAGTCTTCACATCATGTTTTCCCTGTGTGTGATTCTGTCTCTGTGTCCAAAATTCCCCCTTTTTGTATGTACCAGTTATATTGGACTAGGGCCCATTCTAA